>NC_056743.1:467346464-467378964 GCF_019279795.1 Protopterus annectens | reverse complement strand
GGGTGAACTACCAATGTTCCAACTCCTATGCTCAGTGATTCATAGAATTTATAAATTCAAATGCCCTTGAACAACTAGTATGTTCCCCCACTAGAGGGGACAACATATTGGATTTAGTCATCACAAATATGGATGCCCATTTACCACACCCATTATCACGCCCTCCTTGGTCAGATCCGACCACAAACTGATAACCCTGGACATCCTCACCCCTCCACCTCCCCCAGTCAAAGAAACCATAGTCAAAAACCTTTCCAAAGCTAACTTCAAACTACTTGCATCCAAAGTGGAAAGCTTCACTATTCCCTTGCAGAAGGATAATTATATCCAGGATGCGGAATCCTTCTCCAAGGCACTCTATATGCATCTTCAGGATTGCATGGACCATGCTATCCCAAATAAAACCAGGACTCCTTCCTCAAGCAAGAAGTAACCTGTCTGGTGGACCCCGGCCATAAGCAAACTTTACAATAAAAGGAGGAGACTTATACAAAAAAAGGCCAAATCTCAAGTAGAAAAATCATCCCGGATCAGCATTAGTAAGAAATTGAGGGCCATCATCAAGTCAACTAAAGCTAATTTTGAAAAGAACATTGCCAAGGATGCCAAGGATAACCATAAGGCCTTCTATGGCTATGTCAAAAACCTAAATGGCAACGCTCAGGTCTGTTCTGAGCTAGCACAAAATGGAACAAAATACACTGACCCTTCTGACATTGCCAACATCTTGGCTGACAGGTTCAGTGCAAATCCCCCCCACGACCACCTACAGGACCTATTATCATTCCAGGGGATTGTGTAAGTCCAATTATTACTGATATGTTGTTTAACAAGGCTCTATCTAAAGCTAAAAACACTGCCTCCATGGGACCAGATGGTGTCCCAGGCTGTGTCATACGTGAGCTCCAAAAGGAATTAACCCCACATCTTAATACTCTGTTCAGTCTCAGCCTGTCCACAGGATATGTGCCCATAAAATGGCACATGGCAACGGTGGTCCCACTACACAAGGGTGGGGCCACAACCCACCCTGGAACTACTGAATAATAAGCCTGACCAGTCTGATCTGTAAGGCTATGGAGAAAATCATTATGGAACTCATAAATGGAGAGATTGGGAGCCTCCATTCGCTGGACCCCACACAGTTCGGCTTCGTCAAGGGCAGATCATGCCTCCTGAACCTGGTGGATTTCTTTGAGACAGTTACTCAGGCTATAGATAAGGGAAAGGAGGTACACATGGCTTACCTTGACCTTGCTAAAGCATTTGACACCATTCCCCATTCAGGTATTATTGATAAGCTCACCAGCCTGGGCATAAACCCTTATATCACAAGATGGATCGCAAACTGGCTCTCAGACAGATCCCATAAAGTAAGAGTAGTGGGATCTATGTCCGAATCCAGACCAGTAACGAGTGATGTGCCTCAGGGCTCTGTCCTGGGGCCCCTCCTGTTTGGCATATACTTCTCAGAAGTACAGGCAAGCACGGAAGGGCTGTGGCTGACTAAGTTTGTGGATGACTGCAAACTGGGTGCTATAATAGAGTCTCCGGCCGACATGGAGATCCTCCAGAAGGGCCTAAATGAGACTGATGCATGGTGTCAAAGCCATGGCCTCAAGCTAAATGCAACAAAATGCATAGTAATCCCCTTTGGAAAAAACAGAGTACCCGCAAACTACAACATAGGAGGTAATCCCCTGAAATCTGAAGAAGAAATAAGGGATCTAGGGACCCAAGTAGATAGTCAGCTTTCCTTTGATAACCATGTTGCCAAAGTGGTTAGAAAATCCTTCTATGTGACCCATCTGATCACAAAAGGGTTCGCATCAAGATCTAAGGATGTAATCGTGCCCCACTACTCTTCCCTCATTAGATGCATTATTGAGTACAATGCACCAATTGGAATGTACCTGGCTAGACATCTCCAGCAGCTGGAGAGACCACACAGGTACCTAACCAAGAGGATTACTGGCCTCAAGCAGTTGCCCTATGCAGCATGATTGAAAAAGCTAAGACTGTTCTCTGTTGCATACCGCTTTCTCAGAGGCGACCTCTGTCTAATGTACAGAGCCATGCCCAACCCAGAATTGCTGAACATGCTCCATCTTAGCAAAACCAAATCTACTCGAGCTACATGCTCTTGGGATATAAACCTCAACACAACAATGAATAGAACATGCTGGAGGGATAGATTCCCTTCACAGAGACTTCCCTTACTATGGAACAGGGTCCAGATCTACATAAGACAGAGCCCCTCACTATCACTCTTCAAGAGGAACCTTGATGAGTGGATGGGTAACAGAAATTTCACACCGGGGATCACACAAACAGCACAACTAGATAGGGGCCAAGGGTACTAGCTGCTAGTACAAGGGTCTAGGGAACTACTAAAGGGGCAGTGAATACCACACAACGTGGCTGGGCTAATATATGCCTTCGGGCAGATAGCCCAGTACCAACCTGTGAACCTATTAGTAGTACAGAGGGCAGTCTCCTGGTAAATTTTCTGTTTCTCATCCATAGATCTAAGGCTCGCTTGAATATGGACAGGGTTGATCTTTGTTTTATGTGGCTGGATAGTCTGTTTCACAGAAGTGATATCCTCTGGAAGATATGCCTGTCCATCCACACCATTCAGATGATGTTGCAGAAAAGGTTCAGATCCCGATACAAGTATTTCTGATATTATTTGACTTGCTGACATGCAGTAAAGCCATCAGTAATGGGTGAGAATATTCCTTATATGCCAGACACAGGCCAACTCTTAGCAGTCTGTATTATACCCGAATATAGTGACAGGGCTTTAAGTTGGTCTAGATCCGACTTATTGTTTAGGTCTTGTACCCTTTTAGTAAAGTATTTATGTAGGTATTCCAGTTGTTGCATGTGTCTGGACAGATACATGCAAAACAGGACATTATGTTCACGTACTGGCCTAATGAGTTTTGAATAAAGGGGGACAAAATCCCTTTGTTTTTAAGCTGTGCTATATAGAAGGACTTTTTATTTTACAACAATAGACACATGTTGGTCAAAAGTTAGGTTACTATCCACATAGATTCTCATATTCTGAACAGCTGAGTCAACACTGGGGGTCATATCGTCAATGGAGTAGTATCCTAGGGCAGGGGTGTCCAACCTTTTGGCTTGCTAGGGCCAAATTGAGTGAACAGAAATGGTCCTGGGGCCGCTTATAAAATATATTATATAGTTAACTCTTTTGGTGCTCCGGAAGACCACAGTCGATCTCCTGGCTGTACTGTAGGTGCATTTGAACAATGAATAAATGTAATAAATGCCTAATATTTCCCTTAAAATTCTAATTCTCATTCTAATTCTCTAATCTAACAGTTAACTCTAGCATCTTAGTTAATATATATATATATATATATATATATATATATATATATATATATATATCTTTATTTTTTTACAAATAAACATATATTCACTACAGCACTAGCATTTCTCACTGGGAAAACCATTCCAGCAGTCCAACTATGTAAAATGTCAACAGCAGCAGTCCTACAATGCTATAATCCACAAAAATAAGCCAACAAATTTGCAGTAAAGTAAAGAATTCACATTACTGACTTAATAAAACAATTCTGAATAAGCTACAAGAGAGTCTCACCCAAATAAATAATTGGTGCCAGAAACATGGCCTCAAGTTAAATGCCAAAAAATGCATCATCATCCCCTTTGAAGAGAGTGATGCCCCCACAAATTATCACATTAATAACAGTGTTGTAAGCATGCAATAAGTTGTATGGTACTTGGGCTCCCAGGTTGATAGAAACCTGACTTTTGACCACCACATTGTCTCCGTTGTAAGGAAAGCTTTTTACATGACCCAATTCATTAGTAAGGGTAACTCATCCAGGGACAAAGAGGTCATAACATCCCTGTATTCTTCCTTTACAAGAGCCATTATTGAGTGCAATGCCCCTTTTGACATGTGCCTTAGCAAAACACCCTGCCAAAAGAAAGATTACAACCATTTCTGCCAAAAAAGGTCAAAGGACTAAGTTCACTTAGTTATCTAAATAGACTAAAAGGCTTTTTGCTTTCCTCTGTCTCTCACTGGCCCTATAAATTTCACCATTGGCTTGCTTTCCAGGCTAAGAAAGATCCTGCCTTAAGAGACTTCCTCTACCTCAGAAATACTGGTTATACTTAAAATGCTCACTACAAAGACCACAGCCTTCACTGCAACATAAACAAGCCACTTTGTATGGACAGGTTCTTGACACAAAAATCTTCAACGTCTGTAAAAAGCTCCTCTCATTATCAAACAATGTAGTTCAGCAACATGATGGCTGGATGGATAGCCATAAATGTAGTCCTTGGGTAAGTAGCATAGCCTTCATCAAACCAGATGGAAAATCCACATACTGACCTTTCCCAGCTGGATGGCCAAGATCTAATATCGGTTATTCAAGTCTAGTTGCCCAAGAAGAGGGGCATGTTTAACTAAGAATTCCATTTGCAAAATTATATTCAGTATACATATTAAATCTCTCTCTCACACACACACACACACACACACACACACACACACACACACACACACACACACACACACACACACACACAAAAGGCCCTACTTGTAAAATAGGCAACCTCAGTAATCACATGACACCCACTCACTGAATGAAATTGTCTGGAAGTCAAAATATCTGAAAAAAAATCATAATAGAGATGGATTCATCCATGTAATTTCCAACCACCAAAAGGACCATCAATAAATCAACAAACAACTGCTCGGCAAAAAGTAAATCAATAAGAAAACCATAAACTATAATGCTACATACTGGTGTAAACATATAACTTGTGTCAATACACAGGTTAATCCATACCAAAAGATTGTTTCAGAGCTTCAGCTATGTACAAACAGCTTTCTCCTAAAAACTTAACTCATTGATATTTGCCTTGCTGTAATTATAACTGTAAAAAAAATGTTTTTAAGTTTATTCTGTACCGCAATGATTCTCACTGTTATGAGATGTAATCTCTGCCATATACTACATCCATAATTTGCTGTCTCTCTCTCATGTATTATATTGTTTTGTGTTATTTTTGGAGCTTTTCTCCCCGGGCCTCTGCTGAAAATGGACCTGTGCCCAATCGGACTTTCCCGGTAAACAAATGTAAAATAAAATAAAATAAATAAAAATAAACTTTCCTCCACTCTAAAGCCATTTGACATTCAGACATTTTAATTTGTGCAGAAGTTACTCACAGACTGACAGTTTACTGAGCTGTAATGCTGACCTTCGCTTTAGAAAAAAACAAATTCCCAGACTTTGTCAATAGCTCAAAGTATAGAGAGGATTATTTATTTATTTTTGGAAAACATCTTTAAAACTGTTAAATTGATTACACACCCAGAAACACAGAAAAGTTATTGTGATTATGTAAACCACAGACTGCTGCAAGAAATCAAAGTCACATTAGCACTCTATGCTTATGTCTGAACAGATGAATCATACCTGTCAATTCCAAAAGAAGTAAAGTAGCTTAATAAGAAGGTTATTTGCAAGGTTGCATAGCAGTTTATAATGGAAATAAGCAGAGATATTAAAAAGGCTCTGTTTTTCATAATTATGCCGGAAAGTCTTCCAAGGTAAATACAACTTCTGATTTAGTATGGAACCATACCTCTCAAACTTAGTGCAAGAAATCTGGACAAAGCGAAAAATAAAAGTGGGACACAGGCCCAAAAATAATTATGCATCACAGACACCATTGAAACAACTGTAGCTGCAAACATTATACATCACTTATAATCTTTCTATCCCATTATTGTCAGTTAAACATTATATGGCTCATTCAGTCCTGCCTTTGCATCAAAGAAAACTATGCTTTGAAATGACAAATGCATTAAAAATAATACATAAAACACAATGCATCAACATCCTGCAACTTCCTACCTGCAAGCAACCACAGAGCTTTCACTGAAACTAGGGCTGCTTGTTTCCCCAGAATGACAGCTCTCCCTAATTAAGTCTAATGGTATACAATCTACCAGTATCTGGACTACCTGAAATAAATTAAATTATGGCCTGTAAATTGAAAGTACACTTTGTTTAATTAAACTATATTTCTAAGCCCACTTACTATATTTTTCAGTAACATCCCAATATCCATTTCCAGGTCATTTTACAAGACATTGGCAGTGGTAGACTTGGCATCCTTCAGAACCCAACAGGCCCACACTAATACATTGTCCATTAAATGTAAATATCCACCCACTTTAAATGGCAAGAAGCTATGTCTTAAAAAATGTACTTCTGGCATACGTAACCAAGTATTAGATTTTGAAACAAAGAAACATATTGTCCACAGTACGCAAGTCTCTGTCTTTAATAATCATCTACTGTTGCAGCACTCCCAACACATAAGCACACACATACACACTAAAATCCCCAACATTTAAAAAAATGACATTGTGCCCACCTGATTTGCCAGTATTGATGATCTGCCAAAGCTAAGCTTACTGTTGTCCAATCTACCACTGCTCAGAACCCACCAATGAAAAAACAGTTCTAGGTGCCTTTTTGTTTGTCTGAAAAAACAATACAACTTTATATGCTACAGTCCCACATAGTCAGTCCACTACTGACCCATTAACCCTAGGCTGCTGTCTCATTCTTACTCCCTGGAACTGCATTACCTTGGATGACTACTTTATTTTCCTAAGCAAAAGACACAAATTGGAAGATAAGGCAAAAATCCAGACATTCTTTGAAAATCCATACAGTTAAGAGGTATGAGTTCATGTTCAATACAACGCTCTCCCTGTCAGGAAAGCCGCAATTTAATGAAAGTGTACTCTTAATGTATGATATATTTGTGAGCTAACTTGTTTGTGTTCAGTAGGTAGAATGATCATTATTAGCCTCTTTGTGCATGCGTCTCCCTCTCTCTCTCTCTCATGCACACATATACACACACACACACATAAACACACACACACACACACACACACACACACACACACACACACACACACACACACACACACACACACACACACACACTCTTCTACTTTCACGCACACAATTCTGCGTTCATGCATGCACTCACTCACTCCGTACTTACCTATTAACACAGGTAATTGCTGTGCCTTTCAAAGGGAACAGCGGCAAATCCATACATGAGTCCCTCTTCAGCGAGAACACACACACACACACACATACACACACACACACACACACACACACACACACTGATTGTTCAGTGCAAAATAATGGCGTAAACACACTGACCCTTTTTTGTCTCAAAAACAAAACTAGAAGGTGCTTTGGCACATGCGTACACCGACATTATCGTTACAGGTCATGGGAGCGAAAAACACAAAACAAAAAAAAGTGTTTTGGGGCATGCGTACATCGATGCTGCAGTTAGAGTTTGAGGGCCGCATGGAAGAGCTCTGAGGGCCGCAGGTTGGACATGTCTATCCTAGGGTATATGTCTTCCCAAAGAATATAATAATGCATTTTTGGGGATTTCGTTTTAGTCCATTATTTCCGCACCAGTTATTTATTTGAGACAAACCTTCCTAAAGGATGTTTAAGTCTGTTGAGGATTCAATGACTGCTTTTAGTTTGGAGTCATCTGCAAATGTAGTCAGCCAGAGCTGTTTGCTATTGGCATTTACTTCAGAAAAGTAGATGCCAAACAGGAGAGGTCTCAGCACAAAACCCTGCGAGAATTCACTGGTGATTGGTTTCATTTTGGACTTAATTTCCCCTATTTTGATTATGTGCATCCTATCTTTGAGCCAGTTGGCAATCCAGCAGGTGACATAGAGGGTTTATCCCCAATTTATTTAGCTTTTCTACTATGCCTAAGTAGGGAGTTGTGTCAAAAGCTTTTGACAGAATGAGATATGCTGTTTGCACCATTTTGCCTTCATCCATTGTGTTGGTGACCTTTTCAAACAAATCCACCAGGTTAAATAACCATGACCTGCCCTACAATAATCCAAACTGAGATGGGTCCAGTGAGTGGAGGTTCACTATGCTCTAATTGATTAATTCCATGAATTTCCATGGCTTTGCATATGAGGGTGGTCAGACTTGTCTTTCTGTAATTGCACGGGTCTGTGAAAGGCCCTCCCTTAGTCAGGGGAGTGACAGTAACAGCTCTCAGTTTGCTTGGTACAAAACCTTTATGGATGGATTGAACAGTGTCATTAGGAGTATGGTTGAATCATGTTTCATGTTATTTAAGATGCATCCACAGATATTGTCAGGACTCATGCATGCAGTATTGATAGCAGTGTTAGAACTAGGTCTTGTGTGATAGTTGGAGGTGAGCCACTTTCAGGTTTATTAATGATATATGTACATGTATATGTCTACGTGTATGTATACGTATATGTATATCTTTGGATAAATTATCATTGGGATGCACCCTGTGACTTATTTTTGGAACATTACAGCCATTACATGTCAAATAAAGCACATTGCCTGAATAAAGCATATGTTTTTCAGACAGAATATTATGTACATTAGGACTATTATTATAGAATTTTAATCTTCTGTATGTGATGGACTAATTTTTATTCTGGCAGACTCTGTCAACTAGCTTCAGATGGAAGACATTTGAAAAGTGAGCTTTGGGTTTTCAATGGGTCTTGCCATGTTGTGGCACTGCAACAGGGGATTTCCAGTAGACCATACAGAATATAGAGGTGTTGGAATATAGATAAATAATCCAGTCTGCATTCCATTGACATTTTACTATAAGGTTTAATATATTAGTAGGCATCCTACACTGAACCAGTGATATTCAGTAAAGATTATAATTTGCAACTAAATGTAAACATTCACATAGCCAAGCATTCTTCCTAATTCAAGTACAGTAACCTTTGGTAGGTATTACTTTCCACAGTCACAGAGTTACACATATGTCATAATCAAGCCAAAGGCATCTTAGGTTGAATATATTTTTTTTGTCTAGTCCAGCCAAATTAACTTTATATCTTCAAAATGATCTGATATAATAAAAGAACAATGAAAAAATAGAATACAGGTCCTAGACTATCACTAAGATTAGTAACTCTGTAAGCAAATTTCATGTGTGTCATCTCTAAAATGTATCTCTTTTTTGTGAGAACAGTGTAATCAATAATGAATAATTAACTAATTTAATTACTTAATTAGATTGTTGTGTATTATAGTTTATGACTACTGCCTTTACTTGACATGTCACTTGCTCTAGCACTTGTCAGCTAATCTTTAATTTCTGCAATTACTTTGGAATCTCCTCCTGGAAATTATTGAAAATGCTGATGTGCATTTTCTGGATAACATTATTCAAATCCTTTAAAATGATACTCAGACTTAATTAGTCATGCCTTCTGTCCCTTGTTTAATACATTTAGCTTTATTTTTAGTGTCTTACAGACTTTTTATAATTTACATTTATATCTTCTACTGACCACTGTCTTGCCCCTTCCTTTACTTTCCAACCATGATCCCAGTCACATAAGTTACTATGAAATATTTTAATTAATTAATTGAATATAGCTGAAAAGTAAAGCCAATGACAATTTATTCTATTAAGAAAAGCTTTGGATTCACTATCATAATGCTTAATAAATGGGTACCTACTGGTCAATTTTCTGGTTTTCAACTATCTGTAAACCAATACGACATGTGTTTTCTTCCTAAAAGAAATTCCAACCACCAGACATATTAATGTTTCTGGCTGGTCACCTCAGTTAGTTTCCTTGAGTATTATCTTTAGGACTAACATAGTACCCTGTTAACCATAAGCATTTACACTGGCCAGAAGGACTCAAAACCATTCTGCTAACTTTTGTTGGCACCTCTAACTCAGCTGCAGCACCCATATTTAAATGTAAATACTATTTCTTAAAGTCAGATACAAACAGATCCTCCTCAGGTAACAGATTGTACATTTTAACCAGCTACAGTAATCCATAAAATGTTAGACTACAGCTGTCATTTGCTGAGTGAACCATCATCTTTATCAACATGACATAGAGGGGGAGTAATTCTGCAGGTACTCCCAATGGCTGACTATATTTCTGGGTGTAAGGGTTATAATTAAAGTACAATAAATTATATTTTGCTACCTATAATTGTTGTAGTAGTTCAGTTGCACTAGGTGTATTAAAGTTGTGCAGTCCTCTGCAGATCTCATCATGCACTGCTGACAACCAAGGTCGCGTGACTTTTTCTCTGTCTCACTTTCTTTGTTTCTTGAATCATATATGTATCTATGCCATCTTGCCTCCTGCAGTTGATCAGCATATTTTTTCTGCATGGGAATAGATGTGATTCTGTAAAGCTGTTATACAGGCAGCAATCAAGATTTTCCTGTGATGGGAAACGTCTCCACTCTCCAACAGCTTATCTGCAACCTGACCTTTGTGAGGTCCTCCAATGCATGTTTCAGTACAACCCTCTGAAAGGTACTGCATTGCATTGTAACAGAGTGGGCTTTGTACTTTGCCCCAGGCTGAGCAGACTGACATCAGTAATTGACTCCCTTCCTCATCAATCAGGTCTTTCAGGGATCAGGATGCTAATTCTCAGCTGTATTGCAGTTAAGACTTCAGACAGTTACAGAACAGAGATGCTGTACAATCACAACCACTTTGTTCAGGAACATCTTCAGATGAGAGTAAAGTTGGAATAGTATGGGAATTAAGGTTTGGGGAAGGGGAGACTGGGTTATTAGGGCTGAGACTGGCAGTGATAGAAGCTAGTTAGTGTGTTAGGGATGGAAGGGTTAAACTGGAATCAGGAGGGTTGGGAGGAAATGAGGTAAGTATAAGAAGGGGCTTGAGTGATTCTTGGCAGAGAAAAGGGGCAGTGTGAAGGTAACTGGGGAAGGGATAAGAGCTTGGCATGAACTTGCTATGTCAAGTGCTACATCCGAGATGAACTGTAGGTATTTTGGAGAGCAGGTACGCCTTGGGGTTTAGTGATGCAAGGTGATACAGGGTGAGTTAGTTAATGTTTTTTTTTGTTTGTTTTTGTTTTTCTCATTCCTTTTTCCCTTTGCCCAGTAAGTATGTTCACTGATATGGTATAATGGGGTGGTTACACGTTCTAGATGTTGGGAGGGCTGGTTGTGCAGTTGCTTTGTAGTTAATTAGGGATTTGATGAGTGTGTTTCAGCTAATGTTGTTCACTTCGTTAATGGCCTTGGGTTTTGTTGGCTGGCATTTCATTGACTTGTGGTCTGGCCATGTTACACATTCCTCAGTATGGTCTTTAGCTGTTGAGGGAATGTTCACAGGCTTTAGTTTTGCATGGCATTCAAGTGAAGAGTCATTGGTTGCATCAGTGGTGGTGGTGTAGTGGGAAAGATGATGAATGCAGTAGCTTCAGTTGCTCATCTGTGCTAAGAGTTATTGATAATATGGGGAGGTTTTCATTTTTGGTGCCCACTTTATGTGAACAGAGCATTGTACAAAGGAGGGTTTCTTTGGTGTAGTAGCTTGTTCCAGTTTCCATATTTTTCTTTACGGTTTCATAGAAGCTTCTTTGAAGGCTTTGTGATGCTCAAGCATGATGGCCATTAGTTGCCCATGTGAGTAGCACTACTAATGGTTTAGGGGGATGGGGCAGGGATGATTAATGGTGGGGTGTACCTCTCACTGTACAGATTGTCACAGAATGCCCAGATTTCGCCTCATATTTTTAGTCTGTGGTTCATAAAGGTTTCAGTTTTATAGCACATCATCGAAGATTGGAGGTCCAAGATACTACTAAATAGGGAAAAAAGTACAGAGTTTCAGCCTCAATCTCTTCAGAAAATACATAATAATGCAAACCAGCTATTCTAGCAACTTTCTAAGTTTATCGGAGCAATATTTAAACTCTCCCTATTTTGGGGCCTCAGTTGCCCCATTATTTCTTTCTTTCTTCAGTTTTCTTGTACTGAACAGTTGAGAGGTATGTGGGGAGTAACTTGCTCGGCAACATCTTGACTGGGGGGGTTGGGTTTGCAGGAAAAGCTCGAGCTGAAGGTAGGCATGCTTATGTTTCCACAGTAAGTATGTAGAAAAGAAGAAAAAAGGGAAAGAGGAAAGAAGAGGACTGACTTACAGGAGTTAGTTGGTGTGGCACAGCTGCAGGATTCATTTTGTACTAGGTATGGGTTCCTGACTGCAGCAGTTTGTTCACAGGTGCAGTGGTGTCCTCAAGGGAATAGCCGTTACTCGTGCATGTGGGTAGCATGATTAGCAGTTGAGAGAGAGGGTGTGGACTGTAGCAGAATGTCCAGAAGTTTAGCCTCATATTTTGGCCCATTCCTCATAGCATTTGTGCTGTAAAGGCAAACCACTGAAGATGCAAGCAGTGAGTAATGGTAGATATTTGAGACAGACTTCTTATCTGGCAAGCATCACATGTTAACACGAATCCAGTTATTCTCACAACATTTCAGTTAAGAAGCAAGAGGTATAATCACTCCCCTATTGGGCTGAAGGGAATGGTACAGGATTTGGGTTTTTATATATATATATATATATATATATATATATATATATATATATATATATATGTATATATTTATATATATATATATATATATATATGTGTGTGTATGAGATGGTGAAGGAGGATAACACTGTAGGGGTACTACACTGGCTAGTACCATGTCCTGGATATTTTCACCTCTTGTGTGGGTGTCGACAAGCTGCATTGGCAGTGCATTGCCACTGATAAAGTTAAGGAATCTCTGGGTGTTTGTGTTTGGGCTTTGATGAAATTTTAGCTTGTCGAACTACAAAAGATTGACAGCTAAAGATCGACATGTCCAAACCTCGAACGATCAGCTAAGCAAATTTTTTCCCATGGAAAGAATTTGCTTAGCCATTACACAAAACAAAAACCATTCAACCTGAATTAAGTGGGGGGCTTTGCCCCACACACATCCTAACTAAATATCAGGGAAAGGGCAAATTCCTGTTAATGGCCAAGCAAATTCTTTCCCTGAGAAAAAATTAATTTAGCTGGCCGCTCTCGGTTTGACTCTTTTGACCTTTAGCTGTCGATCTTTTATAGTTTGACAAGCTAAAACTTTGTCAGATTAATAGGGACCCATTAAAGTTACCCAGGATTAGGGTAGAGAATTGAATCTTGATGGATTCAAGTAAGTCCAGATAGGTGGAGTGGATGTCCTGAGACATGGTTGGGGGTCTGTAGCTAGCTATAATTTGAATAGGTGCTTTGTCAACAGTTAACTGTATATGGTGTGTCTCCTGTGAATCATAACATTTGACCAGCCTGGAGGTGTGTATATCTTTCATAAATATTGAAACTCCACCTCCTTTGGCTTTGTAGCCCTCTGTTTGGGGTCTAAAAGTATGGTAGGATGAGTAACCTGGTAAGGCTGGGGTGCTCTCCACATCTTTGAACCAGGTTTCATTGACTGCACAAATGTCAGCATCCTCCAGGATGAGGAATGCTTGCAATGAGTGCAGTTTTTTGCTAAGACTCCTAGTGTTTAGCAGCATGACCTTTAAGTTTAGATAATATAGGTTCCTTAGGGCAGTTATTTGAAGCCAGTGAATCTTTGAGCTCCACCAAGACTGTATGGTTGTTAGGTATGCATGTGTCTGTGTTGCTTTTTATATATACCTGGCCAGCACTTTTTAATAAATGAGAAGCTGTTGTGGGTTTTTTTGGCCTGGCAGCTGGCACTGAAAGGTGAAGGGAGAATTACTGATGGGGTCGCTTGGACAAAAGTTTTATTTTGGTGCTTGTGCATACTGTACCTGGACATTTTACTGAAGGGGTCTCTTTGGGAAATGTTTCATTTTGGTGTTTGTGTATACCTCAACATTTTACTGAAGGAGTCTCCTGGGCAAATGTTTCATTTTGGTGGTTGTGCATACCTCAGCATTTTACTGAAGGGGTTGCTTGGGCAACTGTTTCATTTTCATACTTGGGCATACTGTACCTTGACATATTCTTTGGGAAATGTTTCATTTTGATGATTGTGTATACGTGGACATACTAATGAAGATGTTGCCTGGTGAAATAATCCATTCGTGTATCAGGGAATTGCTTGTGCATACATGGGCAGACTGCTGAAGTGTGTGCTTGTCAAAATAATTTATTGTGCCATTTTAGTGCTTTTGCATAAACAATACAAACTATTTTACACTTCAGTATAGAATTTGTAGGCTCACCTCTGGTGGTGAAATGTGATCTGTCTTTAAATGTGATTTATGGAATGGTCTAGTTGGCCACTGAGTTATGTGCTTTGTCCAAGTGGGCCATGATCAGAAAAGTTTGAGAAATACTGGTATAATTTACTACCACTAGGTATACTTCTTCCCTGTGGAATTTGAGGTACTCAGAGGCCCTGCAATATCCATAGCGTCCCTCTGAAATGGCTCCTCAATCACAGGCAAAGGCATTAAAGGAACTTTCACCTTGTCTCCTGGTTTACCTACTTTTTGTGCTGCCCACAGGTCCTGCTGTACCCTGTTACATCTCTGGAAATCCCAGGCCAATAAAAGTTTTGCATAACATGTCTCTCGGTACGCTTTATGCCCATATGACTTCCAAAGGGAATGTCATGGGCTATGGCTAGAAGTGCTAGATGGTAGGCTGTGGGCACTAGCGTCTGTTGTATTCTTTCACCCACTAGCCCTCCCTCAGGGGTCCACTCTCTCTATACAGTAACCATTCGTCCTAGTATACAGATTCCCATTTTCCTCCAGACTCAGGTGCCTCTCTGGCTATCTCCCTCAAGCCTTGTAATGTAGGGTCTGACAGCTGAGCCTGCCTCAACTCTCTCTTTCTAACTCTTCCCAGCTCCCCTTCCACAGGAAGTCTTGTACCGTCTGACAGCAGTGGCTCACTGTTAGCCTGGGTACTTCTACTCACATCTGTCCTGGGTCTATATTAGAATATCGAAGTTTTAAAACTTCGAATGTTCGAATATCGACCAGTATTTAGCGAATGCTGAAAATAGCGAAGCTGCAGAACACCAAATTTCTTCCTAGGGAAGGAATTTGGTTGGCCATTTCTGTGGCTTTGCTATTTTCAGCATTGCGTTGGAAAGTTACGGTTAGGGATCAGGTAAGTGTTCAATTGTGTGGACTTGAGGGTTGCGGCACAGGTTAGGTAAGTTAGGGTTAGGGCACGGGTCAGGTAAGTGTGCGATTGTGTGGATGCGAGGGTTAGGGCAGGGCAGGGTAGGTGAGTTAGGGTTAGGGTGCAGGTGACCTTAGGATTAGGGTTTGTGTTAAGGTAAGTGGATAGATAGTAGTGTATGTATAGTTTAGTGTAGGGTTAGATGTAGGATTTTAAGTGTATGTGTGTGGATTGCTGTTTGTTTGGTGTGCTTATGTTGTATGTATGTGTGTTGGAACAGCAAATTCCTTACCTGGGAGCTTCAGGTAATAGCATCCAAGGTTTCCTTTGACAAAGCTATGCTTGGGATGTTCGGTGGCTTATGTTACTTTAGAGAAGTTCAGTACTGCTCTTCATTGGATTTGGCAGCAGCGAGTGGATAGTCAGAAGGCGGTGCATTATTTAGATGACTTCTTACTAGAAGTTGAAGGGTTTGAAGGAACATTAGCGGGTATGCATGTGTTTTTCGGGATGTGTGAAGAGCTGGGGTTGTGTTGGCTAGGCATATGTTAGAAAGGTAAAAACATTGACAATTTATGGTAAATCAGGTCAGAGAAGTAATAGCAAAATGAAAAAGAAAAAAATTCTGACTTTTGATACACTCACAATGAATCAATTTATATAACAATTCAAAATTAGAACACATGACACATTGAAAGTTAAAATCAATTAGATCATTGCAATAAATAGTTTATCTTACAAAATCATTCTAAAAACGTCAGAAATAATATATATATATATATATATATATATATATATATATATATATATATATATATGATGATGATAATAAATATTAAATAAATCAATGAAATTGCATTTGTTTCTTGATTGAAATAGGTTTAATTGTAATCGTACTATTTATGCCAGGTTTCAAATCTGTCTGTAGTCTTAAAATCCAATTGTATTCTCTAATTTCTAGGGCATTATTAACATCTCCCCCTCTAATGTGTTTATGTTTAATGTCAATTGCCCTAAATCTAAATTCATGGTCAGAAACACCTGCTAAAATACGTCTTGCCAGAGCATTTGTCTGAATATTTCGTCATTCATCATCATCTATACATCAGACTTGTGCTCTATAATCTGATCATTAATTCTGCGGCTACACAGGTATACATGTGTAGTATTACATGTAGCATAACAATTACATTTATACACCATCCATGTTATTGGATGTGTGAAAGTATTACCAGAGATATCTCTACAACAGCTACAATTGCAGAAAGGATACATCCCATATTTATTAGTTATCTGCTCAATATTATCTAGTCTAAAGTCTTTATAGTATAACCTTCTTTTCAAGTTCTTGCATTTCCTATAGGAAAACCTAGGCCTATCGTTCAACAGACATTCTAGTTCTGGCATAGCTCTTAGAATATTGTAATTTTTTTGTATTATTTATTTAACATCATAAGTTTTCCTATTATACGTAGTTACATATCTAATTTTATTATCCTGTTCATGTCTGTCAGCATTCACTCCCTGCACAAAACATCCTTCCTTTTATGTAGGTAAGTGTAGCTGATGAATTAAATAAGGATCATATTACAGAGCACAGGTCTGATATATGTAGAAATATTCAGATAAATGCTCTGGCAGGACATATTTTAGCAGCTGGCTCTGGCCATCATTTTCGATTTAGGACATTGACATTAAACATAAATGCATTATAGGAGGAGATGTTAATAATGCCGTAGAAATTATTGAATACAATTGGATTTGAAGTCTACAGGCAGATTTGAAACCTGACATAAATAGTATGATTACATTTCACTGATTTATTTAATATTTATTATCATTTATTATATATATTATTTCTAACTTTTTAGAATTATTTTGTATTATTTATTGTAATGTTCTAATTGATTTTAACTCTCAGTTGGTTAGCTGTGTCATATGTTCTAATTTTGAACTGTTATATAAATTGATTCACTGTGACTAGTTTTATTAGCAATGAGGAAGGGTATCACCCGAAAGATTTACATTTTATGCATATTTTTTGTTTTAATAAAAGAGTTTGGCATATCTAAGGTCAGAGTTTTTCTCTTTTTCATAAGTTTGAAGGCTCATGCAAGGGACTGGTTTTCTAGGGATTGCAGGTGGATGCAGGCTGCAGGCTGTTTTGTTTTTTGGATGTGAAGATAGCACATTTGAATGAGAACATTTTGTGGATGAACTCTCAAGTCACTGTGCGGATTAGGGAAGTCATGGAGCTCCTAGGGCTTATAAATTTTGGATGTTGGGAAGTTCACCCAGGTGGTACTTTTTTTAGGTCTGTAGCCTTCTTATTAAAAGTTGGAAAAAGAAAACATCATTGGGTGCAAGTTAATAAGTTGATACATGCTGACTTGTCATTGTGGTTGTCTTTCTTGGAACAGTTTAATGGTATGTCGTTTTGTAATCTGGATTAGGTGATACAACAGGATTTGCAGTTGTTTACAGATGTGGCAGATGGCACTGAGATGGGGAGTACTTGAGGGGGAATGGCTTGTGACTCACTGGCCATCAGGTTGGAAGGAGGAATGCAAGAAGGATGTTACCTTTTGGGAGCTAGCTCTAGTTTTGGCAGCATCAAAGGTTTGGCAGGAGAGGTTGTGGGAAAAGAGGGTTATTTTTCATTCAGACAATATGGCAGTAGTGCAAGTGTTACAGGTGAAAACAGTGAGGTCTGAGCTGCTCTTGTGAGTATTGCATAATTTGGCGTTGCAGACATTACTGATTAATTTCTCTTTTACAGGTGTACATGTGGTGGGAGTTAGGAATGTGATTGCTGATAGCTTGTCTCGTTTTCAGGTTTCCATGTTACGACAGTTAGCTACAGAACAGAGGCATTGGATGGGCTGATTGGGTTACCAGACAAGGTGTGGAAGATTGGCTTGGAATAATCAGACAGTTGATACAGGAATCCTGGGCTATCTCTACAAGGAAAGTGTATGGTAGGGCATTGCAAGATTTTGATAAATTTCTGTTGCAGCTGCCTAAAGAGGCATTTGGCCAGAAGGACTGCTGTTGAAATATTTGGCTCAGGCATGGGAGCACAGTAAGGCAGTGCAGTTGGTCAAGTTAAACTTCGCAGTGATTAGCTTATTTACATAAGTGGCAGGGCTACATGACTTTACTAAATCTTAGACTGAGGTTCATATGTTGAAATGCTAGAGCAAGGTGGATGGCCATTGACAAAACAGGTTTTTAAGGTTTTGTTGCAGGTTTTAGCTTTCGTAATCGGAGATTAATCAGACTATATGTTATAGGTGATGTTGGCTTTATGGATGCATTTTGGAGCTTTTAGGATATCAGAGTTATGAGGGTCATTAGTTTGGCAGGACGTGTCAGTTTTTCCTGCCTCAGTGCACATTTGGTTATGTCAATCAAAGATGGATTAGTTGGGACGGGCAGGCAGATAGTGTTGAGAAAGGAGAGGAATGCCTTGTTTTGCCCGGTAGGTTGGACTAAGAGATTGTTGTGCTCACATGCTGGGAGTTCACAGGATTTTGTCTTTCATTTGGCAGGGGGCAAGGTGATAATGAGTGATCAATTTGTGTATGTGTTGAAGAGAGCTTTTTTGTGTGTCGGTTTTCCTGATGAGAGGATTTCTACTCATTCTTTTCATATTGGGTGGGCAATTGATTTAAAGAGGGAAGGCAGGTCAATAGAAGTTATTAAGAGGGCGGGTCATTGATCATAAAATTCTTACTTGTCTTATATTAGATAAGTGGTTAATAGGTCTGGATTGGTATTACATTTTTTTTCTCTCTCCCTCTTTCTACGAAAGGATGTTCTCATTCTCAGTCATTCTTATATTCATTTGGCAGCAAGGAGGGCTGCAGTTAGGCCTGATGGCACACAAATAGGTTTGCATCATATCAGGTGGAGAGTCATCCGCCATGGTGTCAAATGCCGTAAGTGGCCCCAGCTTATGGAGGAGTTTAATTTTATTTGGTCATGGACTGGGCTCACTTAAGTTCTAACGGTTCATTTGAGATGTAATGATCTGGGAATAATTCTGAAGCGACAGTTGGCAGTTATGATAAGTCAGTATTTGTTTATGTTAAAGAGGTCATATCCAGGTATGTGCAATGTGTGATGAGAAGTAGAACCTGGGTTATGCTGAAGGAATCCTGGTAGCTTTATGGCTTTGGAGACGGCTCATCGGTTTAATAATTTTAGGCTATCTAGGCAATTGGCTGCTTTGAGTATTCACACAATAGGTCATAGGGATTTTGATGACAAAGATCCAGTTTTGTTCAGAGGAGATGGAGTACACTTGAATGATTTGAGTTTGGATCTGCTTAACATACACTTATGCTTGCTTTTGGAGGATTTAGCAAAGGCTTTGGACTGAATGAGAGGGAACAGCCTGTGTCAGGCTGGTTGGTAGAGAAGACTGGCATGTCTGTCTCTCTTCAATTCCCTCTCTTAGTGTTGGATGTTTGATTCAATGATTTGGGGGATAAAGGGAGCAGTTACGTAATCAAGTGGTGGTGATGACACTGGGCCAGATTCACGAAGGCTTACACTGAGTCTAAGAGTAGAGTAAGACTCCATGCAGCCAACATGTCTGCCGAGCGATCCAGGAACAGCCGGTGGGGGCGTGCAAGAGAGCTCCTAAAATGGCTCTTGCACGGACAGGGTTAATTTATGCAAATTACCTAATTTGCTGCTGAAAGCTATGCAAATGAGGTAAATTTGCAATCCAGGAAATACTAACCTGTCCGAGTAAGAGTAGTGTTATTTGCAGAAATGTACTCGGATGGCAACTGAGTACCGTTCTGCAAATAGCAAAACTGAGCCATGACAGCTCCAAATAAAGGATGCATCCAGTTGATGAAGCATGCCATCCAAATATATGGCCATTGGCATTTTTATGTGTTGCAAAATAATAAAAAATATATTTTTTTTCCTCGATCTCTGATGATTAAGTGTAGCGCAGCGCTGCGCAAACATGCAAGTGAGTGGCAGGCTGAAGACAAAATGGCTGAGTAGTGGTTACTAAGGGGGAAGCTCAGTCTGAGAGATGTAACCAAGCATTAGTAGGCAATCCTATGCAAATGAGGATAAGGATAGTGAATCCCAATTTTTCCTGCTATGTGAACCATGTCCCTAGAGTGTAAGAGTAGGATAAGGGGAGTAACAGAGTAAAAGATGGGTGACATCATGAGGGGGTATGTATCAAAAAGACTGTAAGCTTATTGGAGCAGATTGGCATGTGTTTGCTGTGAGTTACTCAGGACTAAAAGAGGTGTGTCTAAACTGAAACCCAGAAACCGAGGGTGTATGCCGTGGCTATCACTAAAGTTTCTTGCAAAACTGCTTACACTGTGTGCGCGCGTGTAAACCCTTCTAAGCCTGTGTGCATGTGTGTGCACGTGTGTGCACCTGTGTAAGGCCGTCTCACCTTGTATACATGAATGTGCACCCGCCTAAGCCTGTGTAAGCTTGTGTAAGCCTGTGTGCATGTGTTTGTGCTTGTTTGCGTGGCGCTGCCCCCTGTGGAAACAGAAAGGGCAAAGGAAGGAAAAGAAGTAGTAGGAAGTTAACCAAGGAGAACTAGCAGAGCTGCCAGGTGAAATCAATCAAAATCAGCCAATTACACAGGCAGTACACTAGCCCAGCCCAGCACTTAAAACTCTGCAAACAACATCCCCATATGTTTTTCTCAGAAACACTGCAACATTGCAGTCAACAAAGAGAAGTGAAAACTTAAAAAGCTTAAACTGAGACATAAAAATGTTAGGGGTTGCCCTTGCTGTTATAAGGCAACATGTGCAAGATGTTGAGGGTAGTGCCATTACGAATGCTGCTGAGCAACCCACAGTGAGGAGATGGAGAAGAGTGTACAGACCCAGGGTAACCTACCAGGGACTACATGAGCTGGAGATAGTGGAGTGCTATAGAGTGGACAGAGAGCTCCTGCAGCAAATTGTTGAGCTGTGCAGGCCATGCCTCACACACTGAACCAACAGAGGGGAACCCATCCCAGTGGAAACCAAGGTATGTGTTGGCCTAAGAATACTAGCAACAGGTACCTTCCAGAGATCAACTGGTGATATGATGGGGATTTCACAGGCATCAGCATCAAGGGTACTGCACCAGTTCCTGAATGCTATGTCAGCACATGTCAGTGATCATTTATATTTCCCCAATTCCCGTGAGGTATTGGCCAGCAATATGCGTCTCTTCCAGCAAATAGCGGAATACCTTGAGGTAGTGGGTGCAATTGACTGCACGCACATACACATCAAAGCACCAGCTGGTGAGCGGGGTAGGGCCTACATCAACCGCAAGGGCTTCCACTCCATCAACTGCCAGGTCATGTGTGATGCCCAGGGCATAATACTGAATGTGTGTGCTGGCTGTCCTGGAAGCTACCACGATTCCCATATCTGGCATCTGTCGCAGCTGTACCAGACATTTGCCAATGGGGACATCCCTGACGGTCACCTAGTGAGGGATGCTGGATACGCACTGGATCCGTGGCTGATGACACCCATCAGAAATGCACACACACCTGAACAAGAACTCCATAATGAGGCACACGCACAAACACAAAATGTAATTGAGCATGTGTTTGGGATGCTGAAGTCATGGTTCCAGTGCCTGGACACATCTGGTGGAGCCTTGCAGTACTCACCAACTACATGTACCCAAATTGTCATGGTATGTGCCATGCTACACAATATGAACCTGCGAAAACAGCTGCGGCAGGAACAGCATGGGGCAGGTCCAAACAGCCCCCCACCATTGCCAAGGCCTGCACAGGCACAGCGTGACTCAGAGGAGGAACAACCTGAGCCTGCCCCAGTAGGCAGAAGGAGGCGTGCCCAGTATGCCTTGTCCTTGGCAAAGAGGCAACACATAGTACATACACTGGCTCAGTAGGAACCCTGGAAATGATACCTCTCTCTGACTCACACATAAAATAAAAGGGATGCCTAACTTGACACTACCTGTTTCCAAACATGTATAGGCAGTTTAGTATGTGGATCTGACATAGGCAGCCCTGCAGCAGCACCTGAAGCATGATTGCCATGTTTTAAGCAATATAAAGCAGTGCTAAGCAGCTTTCACCAATATCTAGTATATGTAAACAAAATTGCTTGTGCAATGTTGAGCAAGGTCAGGGCAAGTTGAGCAAAGTCAGTTAAACATGCTCATATCTGCTTTACTGTTCCTTAAGCAGTCTGGTCTGGCCAGCATGAAAATAAAAAGCAGTGACAGGCCTTGAACCCAGGATACTGTGCACTATAGTCACAGTACTGAACCACTAAGCCATGATAGCATTTCAGTGGGACAGACACAGCAGGACAATTGTACACTAATGCAAACACAAAGCAATGCTGTATCATGCCCCTAAAGAGGCAAATGGGTAACCTTCCCCACATGCCTATGCAGACAGAGAACATCTGGCCAGGCGTTATGATGTGGGTTGTGTAGGCTATGAAGTCGCAAGCTAATATACGTGACATTGGATGCTAAGATCTGTAGTACAGTAGTACGCCTCAAGCCAGTATGATAGGCAACAGTACAGACTGTAATGGTATCCTGTACATAGCAGTGCAGGCACAGCAAATGTGTATAAGTGTTAGGTGAAACCCCCATCCTATGTACACCCAAAGTAACAATCCAGTGTGCCCACGAGTAGAAATGTGCAAAGAATAGCTGTCCCTCCTGTATGTAGAAATGTTGATAAGTCTCATGGAAGCCCTGCAGGCACAGCATGATCCCTGTTGATCTATGACACAAAGGTGAGCCCTGGTGTAAAAATACAACTTGATTTACCATACACATATAATATAAATGTGTATACTGTGCATGCTCACATACTACAACAAATGTAGTGGATTTCATTCAGCATCACACTGAAAGTTCATACTGGGCATGCTCACACACTTAAAGAAACAAAGCAAATGTCAGGCAGGAAGATACTGAAAGGTCATACTGGGCATGCTCACACACACAGGCTAAATACGGATGTGATAATAAGGGATCTATGGACAAATGTGTATAGTCATCTCTACTTCCAGAAACACATTCACAAAGTGGTCTGAAAATCCTGCTATGTGTTCACACAAACTGCCAAGGTCTGTGCATGTAGGTCAAAGGAGGTTGCCACTACTCAGCAATCATCAGACCTGTCAGAGAGTACCACAACACACTTGCGATGAATCTAACTAGGCACATTCAGCAGCTAGAAAGACCAATGAAGTACCTTAACAAGAGGATTACTGGCCTCAAATAGTTGCCCCATGCAACAAGACTGAATGTAACCCAATCTGTACTCTGTTGCATACTGTCTACTCAGGAGATCTCTGCCCAACAGACAGGTCCATGTCATGGTTACACTCAGATCTGTTCTGAGTTACAGCTCAATGGCACTAAATGTACAGAGCCAACTGATATTGGCAACATCCTGGCAGATAGGATCAGTGTTAACTTTACCCCCTCTCATCCATGAAACAGCACATGTCTATAATGGAAGACTGCAAAGTGGCTGTCATCATGGCTACACAGGTAAAAAACACTCTCCAAAGCCAGTATCACAGCAGCCATGGGACTAGATAACTTCCCAGGCTGTGTAGTATCTACTTCCCTGAAGTAAACATTAACATGGAAGGCCTGTGGCTACTGAAGTTTCCAGAGGACTGCAAACTAGGAGCCATCATTGTAAACATTAAAGATGTGGACATCCTACAAAAGGGCCTCACTGAGACAGATTGCTGTTGTCCAAGCCATGGGCTGTAGCTCAATGCCAAAAGGTGCATTATCATCACCTTTGTTAAAAACACTGTAGCCAAGAACTACAACATAGGTGGTAGTATACTTCACACTGTAAGTGTGACAAGAGACCCTGGGTCACAGGTGGACAGTGGATACAACTGTGATAAGCACATTCCCACAGTAGTCAGGAAACCCTCTTATGTGGCACACCTCATCACAAAATGTGTCTCATGCAGAATAGAAGAGGGCATTGTTCCCCTCTACTCACCACTCACTAGAACTATAAAATATTACAACGCCACTGTTGCTAGGTACCTCACAAGACAACTACAACAACTGAAAAGCCAGCAGCAATACATCACAAAGAGCATTAGTGACCTGA
The DNA here is from genome assembly GCF_019279795.1 of Protopterus annectens. Taxonomy (NCBI): domain Eukaryota; kingdom Metazoa; phylum Chordata; order Ceratodontiformes; family Protopteridae; genus Protopterus; species Protopterus annectens. The sequence goes on along the minus strand of NC_056743.1, from coordinate 467,354,721 downwards.
AATACATGCCATACACAGACCATTGCAAAATGCTCCATCCGTACTCCCTTGCATATCGCCTACTCAGAGGTGTTCACTGCCTAACAATCAAAGCTATGTCAAATATAGAGCTGTTGGATATGATCCACATAAAACACTCACAATCACTCTGACCTTTAGACCCAAGACCACGAGTGAAATACAAAAGGAAGGGGTGTAGCCATTTACCTTATGGATATCCACACCTTCAGGTTACTGGCACAGCATGAGGCATTGGAGACCATACAAGTGCAACTAACATTGGGCAAAGCTGCTCATCAGATTGTAGCCTGCTACAGATCACATACCTTGTCTCAGGAACCTCACTCAGAATTCTGGAGAACAATGGCAAATATAAAGGTCCTATCAAACACCATTAGATGAGGAGATTACAACTACCCAAACATTGAGTGGGTGAATTACTCGTATACAATGTCCTTTGCCCAATGTGTCCTAGAGTTAAGAAACTCTAACACCCTGGAACAGCTGGTCAGCATGCCCACTAGAGGTGACAACATACTGGACATGATCATCACCAACATGGGGTACCAGTGTTCCACAACAGAGATAAACCCCTCGCTGGTAATATCAGATTATTAAGTAATCACACTGGACATCCACATCCTGCCCCCACACCCAGTCAATGAAACCACTGTGAAGGCATTTGCAAAAGCAAACTGCACACTTCCCAAGACCAAAGTGGAACATTCCAAAGACCTCTTGCTATAGGATAATGGTATGCAATCTGCAGAATCATTTACAAGTGCATCCTATGAGCATCTACAGGGATGCGTGGAATGAGACATCACAAATAAAATCAAGATGCACTCCTCCAAAAAATAGGACAACAAACAGTTGTTTGTTGTCCATAAATAAGCTAGACAAGAGAAGGAGGAAACTAACACATGATAGATCCAACTTCACTAAAGGAAAGGTATCACTGATCATTATCAGGAAGAAACAATGATCACTCATAAAATAATCCAAGGACGGCTTCTAAAGAGAAATAGCCAAGGAATTTAAGAATAACAACGACAAAGCCTTCGGTAGCTATACCAGACATGTAGGTGTCACCTTCCAAATATGCTGTCAGCTACTGAAAAAAGGAATGACATACACCAAACCAACTTTCATTGCCCACATCCAGGGGGACATGTTCAGTGTAAACTCCCCCCCATCACCCCCAAAAGGGCCTGTGTCCATCACAGAAGGATGCAGAGACCCAGACTTCATGGACATGCAGGTAAAGGCAGCCCTCACCAAAGCTAAGAACATATCCTCAATGTGACTGTATGTTGTCCCAGGCTGCATCTTACACTAGGCCCATAAGGAACTAGACCCTCACCTACATTCACTGTGCAGACTCAAGCGTACCACAGGCTATGTACCCAAAGAATGGCATACACTAGCAGTCATCCAGATCCACAAAGGGAGTGCCAAAACAGAACCTGGAAACCACTGCCCAATATGTCTACTCAGCCGGGTCTACAGAGCTATTGAGCAAATTGTCATGGAACCCATACACTGAGACATTGGAGATCTCCAGACACTGGACTCTACACAACTTCACCTTGTTAAAGGTAGAGCCTGGCTCCCAAACCTAGTTGACTTATTTAAAACAGTTACCATGAACATAGATGGAGGTGAAAGTAGTCCACACAACCCACCTGGACCTCACTAAGGGCTTACCACACCATTCCCCACTCTGTCATCATGGACAAATGTACCTGCTTGAACATTAACAGCTATGTCACAGGATGGGTGGCCAAGTGGCTCACAGATCAAACACACATGTTCATAGTTGTGGGTGCCATGTCCAACTCTAAGCCAGTCACAAATGGCATCACACAGGTCTTGGTCCTGGAACCAGTAGATACTGCTCAGATGTACAGGCAAGCATGGCAGGTGTATGGCTGAATAGATTTGCAAATGAATGGTAACTGTGGTCCATAATTGACTGTACAGCTGACACAGACATCCTCTTGAAGTGTCTTACAGAGACAGATACCTGGTGTCAAAACAATGCCCTCAAGCTGAATGGCAAAGAATGCATAGTCATTCCCTTTGGGTAAAACAAAGTTCACACAAATTACCACATAGGTGGTAATCCAGCATGTACAGAGAAAGTCATTATGGCCCTGGGGACACAGGTAGATAGTAAACTCACCTTTGATAATCACATGGCCAAAGTGTTTAGACATTCCTTCAATGTAGGCCATCTAATGTCACCTAATGTAACCCACTTCGTATAGTCTGATGATGTCACCATCCTACAAATATACGTGTGGAAAAGAAAACTCCCAGTAATGTGTATAGCGCGTTGTGTTAATGTGTACTCCTGTAGTATCATAAAGTAGTTAGGTAGGGGTTTGAATCCTGCACTGGACAACTATGTGTGTGTGTGTGTGTGTGTGTGTGTGTGTGTGTGTGTGGTCTCGTTGGGAAGGAGCAACCTTTTAGGAGAGTAGTAAAACACCTCAAAAGCGGTAAACTAACCTTTGTCAAGTCTGATGATGTCACCATCCTACAAATATACCTGTGGAAAAGAGAACTTCCAGTAATATGTATAGCGAGTCGTGTTCATGCGTACTCCTCTAGTGTCATGAAGTAGTTAGGTAGGGGTTTGAATCCTGCACTAGACAACTGTGAGTGTGTGTGTGTGTATGTGTGTATGTGTGTTTGTGTGTGGTCTTCTTGAGAAGGAGCAACATTTTAGGAGAGTAGTAAAACACCTCAAAAGTGGTAAACTAACCTTTGTCAAGTCTGATGATGTCACCATCCTACAAATATACCTATGGAAAAGAGAACTCCCAGTAATATTTATAGCGCGTTGTGTTAATGCGTGCTCCTCTAGTATCATGAAGTAGTTAGGTAGAGGTTTGAATCCTGCACTTGGTGAGTGTGTGTGCTGTATGTGTGTGACACTGATGGTCAATGTGTTGTGGGTTTTGATTTTACTACTGTATGACATATCAGTATGCATTGAACATATGAGCTAGCTGTGTGTTAAATACATACACTTACATGTTACCTCAATGATTGCATGTGTGGGAACCCTGCTTTCTCCAAAAACACAGCTGTCATCCTTGCCAGACTGTGCTGCTGCTTCCCAGACCTTAAGTCACATCTGTATGCTTGTGACAAGCCCAGCCACTGCAGTGATCCCTGTCCTAGGTCATCGGTGTCACAAAATGTCATTACTGTTCCTATTGGAATGTGTGTGTGAGGGTCTATGGCCGAGGTATATGTCAGACCTGTTCAAATGCAGCAAAGTCTGTCAATGATGACTATTCATAACAGGTGTTGAACAACCTTTGTGGATATACATGCAGACCCCTTATTGCTTATGTGATCCACCGAGGGATTTCAAAATACCTTTGGAAATGTGATTAACAAAGGACAGATGATGTAACACTTGGTTGCATGTACACATCGGTGCCTGTTCATCATGTTGGTGGCTGCTTCTACCTATGTGGTACTGTGGGGATAATATGTTCCATAAAGGTGGAAGACTATGCTTAGTTTGGCTCATAGCTTTACAGCATGGGTTTGACAACAGGCATCTGTCTGTATGATACCCTTGTGGAGGATGTGTGTGTCATCTGGAGAATGCATTATAGGCCACAGTATGCATTGCCAGACATGGACGGACATATCCCTACTGTGATTGCTTATACCTAAGAGAGCTATATGCCAAACAGGAGTGGTGTCAGTAATGGGTGCAGGTGAATACCAGTGGTTACTGGCATAGTATAGTACCTGAAGGATCCAAATGTTGCTGTGTGTCCTACATCTGTGTGTCAGTTGTCAAGACATCATCTAACGATTGGTTATGGTCAGGCTGTGGAAGTGATGTATACTACCAGAATGCAAAACAATGACAGATAGTAACAGTATCACCCACAGCACAGTGTCAAACCATGTCATACACACATGTGTAGTCAGGTTCTGAAATGCGTGTAGTACAATGCATACTGGCCACTGATAGAAACTATGGAGTGTTACTGTGTAATACAGGGCATATCACCCTGGCCATGTGTCCTCTATGCACATACATGCAGACAGTGCACCTCCATCATGTTCACAACTGTACACCTGCAAACCTGTGCTACACACATCCCACACATACTGTCCACTCTCTAACACATGCTGCCAATACTGCACACATCCGCCAAGTGGCACATGGCCGGACAATACACAATTGGAACCAACACTGGTGTAAACAACACTACAATGACAATCATAGCATTAATGCATCATGCCTGCTCAGCTACACCTTCAAGCATATCATTACACTGTACTACTGACAACATGCTAACATTGCTATACTGCTATAAAGACACCCTGTGCATCAGCACCATGGTAGCCTGTTCCTGCATCAATGTTACAGATGACAGGAGGCGGCACAGGTTCCATCATATGCACAGGGTGTGTTGTTGGTTTGCCAGAGGCCTACAGTGAGCCATCCAATCAACATGTATATGTGTGTGTGTGTGTGTGTGTGTGTGTGTGTGTGTGTGTGTGTGTGTGTGTGTGTGTGTCTGGGGCAAGAATACTGGAATAGGCCAATGTTGATGTAATGTGTGTGGGTATGTGTTACCCCTAGGTGTCTGGAGTATGTGTGCGTGTCTGCATGCACACAGTTCCACCATGTGGCTGCCATATACAGGTATTTGTTGGACAGCCACAGACTGTACCTGCGAGGCTTTACAGATCACCGTCTCTGGCCACGGATACAGTACCTGTGCATGGCAGGGGTGCTACTGACACTATCAGGTACTAAGCCGGACTGGGTACTATCCCCAAAGGTGGATGGATGTACACTGGACACAGGTCCCTGCTGGGACTGTCCAGAGCCACGTGCACATGGTCTTCTAGGACGTTCTATGGACAGCCCACCCCCAACATTGCTGGGGCTGGTACTGGCACTACGAGAGCGGCTGTTGCTTGAGGGACGTCTGCGGCGACTGCCAGCTGCTGATGTTGCTGGCATACGTCCACATCGACGACTCAACCGTCCCGCACTGTCCTGACACATGGACATGACATTGCGGAGGATATCTAATGTTTCTCCCCAATGTCTATCAGTGACCTCGGTGTAATGACGGATGGCACCTGCTAGGTCACAGATACTGTCAATGATGGCAGTGTTATCTGCCCCCTGTGCCCTTAGTCCCTCTCTGGTGTACCGTTCCATATGTGCCTGTGCCTCCATGACAGCCTGGAACATGCGTGACATTGTCAGACCTGTGGCATGTCTGCTGGTGGCATGATGAGCAGCAGTGCTCCTAAGAGAACCCCTGGACATCTGCCTATGTGGTACCCTTCCAGACATCTGAGTATGGCTGCTGTGTTGGGATGCATGTGCCATGGATACCACACTGTCCTGGCCAATGCCAACTGTACGCTGTCCCTCAGCTATGGGCATTGGTGATGGATGTATTGGCAGTATGACTGTATGCATGGATGGGGTGGACAGCTGTGTACTGTCGATTGGTGGCCCAACGACAGACCCTGGCAAACATGCCTGTGCCTCAACACACCTATCATCACTATCACTGTTTTGCTCAGTGACATCAGTTTCCCTGCTGCAGTGAACCAGCCCAAAGTCAGCACCTGTGAGAGGAAGACAGGAAACACACTTTACGACCTGTACATGATGTCGGCACACATGCACACATCGACACATCCAAACATGCACACATGAACACATGCACACATGCACACGTGAACACACGAACACATGCACACATGCACTCATGAACACAACACATGAACACATGCACACATGCACACAAATGCACTCATCACTAAAACACGCGCACACACATGCACACACACACACACACACACACACACACACACACACACACACACACACACACACACACACCACCAGCCATCCAGAACATACTCAATAGCGAGTGATGGTGGGGTACAGTATCACAAGGCAACCAGTTATATCACATGTGTCAGCATGCAGGATGTGTGTTTCCCAACAGCATGCAGTGCGGGTGTTAACAGCCCTTGCCAATAACACTATACATGTCTTTGATGCATGTGTGTTGTTGTTCAGGGATTGGCCTCACCCTGGAATGCACTGTGTACATGGTCACGACAGTGCTGTGCAAGTATTATAAGCTCTGCAATGTCCTGTGCACCATCTCTCACAGGTATAAATACCATGGCTGGATGTGTATCTGTGTGTCACATAGATATCCATTTCTGATTAGAGCATCTGTGTCTTCAGCAGATAATTGTGGACACAAGATTAGCACATGCATGCTATGTATGCATACAGGATGAGTGGTGCATGTTTACCTGATGGAATACCATTGCTCAACATGGCCATTGTACAGTGGTTATGGTGAATGTAGGACATATTGTGGACATGCCAGTGCCAGACATGACATGGCATGCTACAACACAACTGCAACATTAAACATCACACAGACACAGTGCGTGCCATGTGACCTATACACTCAATAGCATTACAAGACATATATGTGTCACTTTGTACAAATAGTGATTGCTATGCATATTGTGTATAGGTGCCTATGTTTGCACACACACAACACTGAGGTGCATAGCAGGTAATGCTATGTGTAGTACTGTGGTCACTGTAACTGGATGGGGTTTACTACCATGAGCCATCATCATGCAGCATCATGTGGTCACTCAAGGCTACTAATGTGTGCCAGACTGGCACATACCATGCTGTACCAGGACTGCAGTACCATGGCTACATTCACCATTTCACAGCCAGTTGTTACATGGGTTTGTGCCTACCATGAATGTGTAATGTGTTGAAGAGTGTTGCACAGCCACATGTGAGGCATCTACCCCTCTGGTATATTATGTGTGCTGTGTGGATGAAGTGTGGGATACTGTAGTGTGACCTTACAGCGGGCGTCTGAATACGCCATGTGTAGCATGTTAACGCATACTGCATATGACAGTGTTGCGTATGTTGTGTGCATGTGTATTGACTCTGCCTATATTGTCCACATCAGTGTTGCCACAATTGTGTGGAATGCTCTGTGTATTGTATGTGTTTTAGGCAGCTACGCACGTTACTGGGATGTGCATAGTCTCACAGCAAACATGCACAGCATGCATTATGCATATGTGTGTTACGTGTACATGGCCTACACCTCACCTATGACATGCACATTTAATTAGCAGTATTAAAGGTAGAACACACTCACCAGCATTGGTCGGCTGCCTTGCTGTCACACCAGAGGGACCTACAAGGATATGAGACACTTTGTCAGTGGCAACAACTGTGGCATTGCTACTGTGTGTTTGCAATCGTACAGTAGTACAATGGTTGACAGTCACAGGCCTACAGATTGTATTCCTAATTATTACTATTGCACAACACTAGGCACCACATCATCTAACTACACAGTACACATCTCACATAAGTATGCTTTAACTATAGAGGTAACAGTAGTCTACAGCTATGCCATGTTACCTGCACGCTCCATGTCAGCTTGCTGGGTGACTCCAGCCTCCATGATGACACATGTTAGTTGTTGGGGTTTTTGTTGGCCAGGAGCCACCTGGGTCAGGAGCAGCTCCTCCACTCTGGTGAGGGGGGATGGATGGCTACCCCCCCCCCACCTGTGGCAAGCTGTTGTCTGCAGATATCAGACACACGCTGCCGGACATGTCTAATTAAATCACTGCAGTGATGGCGTACCTGCTCATATGTCCGGTTATGCATGCCTATGTCATTTACCCAATGGACAAGCTCTTGCCACAGTGCAGTCCGCTCATGCTGGTCCTGGCTGGTTCTAGAGAACAGCCGGGTATACTGCTGCACCAGGCTGGATGTTATAACATCTTCCGCTGCCGTGCTATAGGCAGGATTATAATGGTGGGACGTAATCCTGGAAGACAATGAAAGAATATGTGTGAGTAAGTCATGAGGCACACGTATATTTCTAATGTACAGATATCAATTAATTGCCATATATAGCAACCTATTGGCTGTCAGAAGATACACACTTTCAATACCACATGTCAGTACTCAACCCACAACTGCCTGACAGTGCCTGGCACACTCTATATATCACACCACGTTTTGCACAGCAACAAACTTACAACAGTATGTAATACTATACAACAGTTCATGGCACACTGTATGCGACACAATGCACAACCTAGACACAGGAGGTATATATCATGCTAATGCATCATGAAAAGTGTAATCCATTGCAATGATTGTAAAGTC
>NC_056743.1:467273964-467341464 GCF_019279795.1 Protopterus annectens | reverse complement strand
TATGGGTTGGTAACAGCCAACAGCATTCCAAATTAGTTGTAACAGCATGCAGTAATATTCCCATTAACCCAATTCACCAGTGTTCCAACAGTTGAACAGCAAGCATAACGCATGCATATATAGAACAACAGTGGACATTCCAACAGCATGCAGGATTGATTGGTGGAAACAGGCCACCAAGATTGTGGTGTTTGAACAGAGCACATGCATCAAAGTAAATGCAGATATTTATAGAACAATAGGACATATGTCCCAACAAATGTTTTGAGATTAGACATACCCATTGAGGTGTGGAACTGCATTGTTTGTGCACATACAGCAGGGTGTAAAAAGATACCTCCATTAACATCTTATATGTACTTATAGTTTACACTACATTCCTATTGACTGCAGGTGTATATCCCCTGCATGTATTATTACACTAGGCAATGTGCATTAAGTTGTGTAATGGATTTGGCTAGTTCATTATATACCTGACCTATATCTGACATACTAACTGTCCAGGATGCAGATGTCACTGCTATGTATTTATATATTTTATTTATATTTATATAGCTACATATCTGGATGTGTTCACGTGACATTATCAGTTATATTTCTACAGCCCCCTACATTTCTAGCAGCACACTCACATTTCTGGGGAACACATTAACAAGCTACTCGTGTGCCAGATTTACCTATGCATGCCAGCCATTAACCAACTGTTGAGGACTGTATATATGCTTCACAGCTACTAGCACTCCCTTCATCCACTTTATATGGGCCTGTCCAACTGTGGGTTGACAGCGCTTAATACAACAGCACTATTTATATAATGCAAGAGTACAACAATATTTCAAAGTAAGTGACACAGACACACTCCAGGTATTATACCTTTATTAATTACATTACACACTTTTCTAGAGGCTCTCTCATTTATTTGATATTACAGTGCATACAGAAGACTTATTCAAGACGTATTATACCTTTATTAATGGGTTACAACACTCTTTTTAAGGCTCTCTCACTTATTTATATAACAGTACATGCAGAGATATTATTCAGGACTTATTTTACCTTTATTAATGGGTTACAGCACTCTTTTTCAGGCTCTCTCACTTATTTTATATAACAGTACATGCAGATAAATTATTCAGGGCATTTTATGCCTTTATTATTGGGCTACAACACTTTTTTTTCAGGCTGTCTCACTTATTTTATATAACAATACATGCAAAATAATTACTAACCTGCCTGGTGGCGCAGTCTTAGCAGCCTATCTGCATAGGCTTGCTGATTCACAGCATGGACACCTGCAGCTGTGAAGTAAATGAAGGGATGTTGTGACATACCTGTCCATTATATAGACTACAATAGCTATTCTTACATACTCCATTCCATGGATACCTAATCAGTAGTGGGGCATTGTCATTTCCACGGGCCTCCTATAACCACTGGTTCAGTTGGTCCTGCTTCCATCTCTTCAAGTCTGCATGGTGGTGGCTGACCTGCTCACCAGTCCGGGGGACGCCTGTGGCACTGGTGAGATCATGTGCTAGATGGTTCCAAGCCTCTGCTTTGTACTCCATGCCTTGGAACTGGCCCTGCAGGAGTCTTGCATCATGATGATGGACAAGGAGCCAAACCATCAGGTTTGACTCCTCAGTGCCCCACCGTTGCACTCAAAAATGAGAGCCCTCTCCAGCATCGGCCATTCTGACTGCAGATGGGAGCTACAACCAGTTATGGTGATTATTCCTGCCTATGGGACTTAAATATGGCTCATTTCCCGCACTTATTTGTGATTGGCCAGTTTTGAAAATTCTCAGCTGAGTGCAAACCTGCTTAGTACTGAGTAAACTTTCATTAATATGTATATGTATGTTGACAGTGCATGAACAGCAAAAGCTGTCATGGCTTAGTGGTTTTGTACTTTGATTATGATGCACAGTATCCCAGGTTCGAAGCCTGTCATTGCTTTATATTTTTCTACTGGCCTGACCGGCTAGGAGGTGTGGCTATGTTTAGCTGACTTTGCTCTACTTTTCCCAAAGTTGCTCTACGTTGCCCGATGTTGCCCAATGTTGCACTAGTTGGCGCGGTGCACAGCTCCGCGCAAACATGTTTTGTATGTGCTAGTTGGCGCGATGCGCAGCTACGTGCAAAGCCATTGCGCTAGCTAAAGTAGTGCTTAGCTATGGGCAATTATTCTTAAATGTGCTTAATACTGGTAAACTTTTCTTAGCAGTGCTCCACATTGCTTAAGATAGGTTACTTATGCATTCATTAGTATGCATGACCTTTTCACCTTCCTATATATATTTAAAATATCACTCACTACTACATAGGCCATTATAGGTGCATAGGTTGGTACTAGGCTATCAGCCCTAGGGCCTATACAAGCCTAGCCATAACAATTCCCTGGCTATTTCTTCCCACACTATTTACTTCCCTGGACTTCTGTCTAGCAGGGCAACTGACGTGATCCCTGGGGTGAATTTCCTTTCTCCCATCCAATCGTCAAGGTTCCTTTTGAAGAGGACCAAAGAGACACTCTGCTTGACATGTATGGGCAATCTATTCCAGAGTCTGGAGAGTCTCTGGGTCAGGAACCTATCCCTCCAGCATGTTTTGTTTATTGTGATGACAAGGTTTAGATCCCTGGAGCGTGTGGCTTTGAGGGATTGGGATTTCTTTAAGTGTAGCATGTCCAACAGCTCTGGGTTTGACATGGCCTTGTATGTTAAGCAAAGATCGCCTCTGAGTAGACGATATGTGACAGAGTATAGCTGGAGTTTTTTAAGGTGGTCAGCGTAGAGCATCTGCTTTAGGTCATGCATACTAATGAATGCATAAGTAACCTATTTCAATGCATTTTAATGGAATTTAAAAGGTAAAAGTCAGGAATAATTTTTATGCACAGATTTCCTAATGAAAATGGAAAGGGGAGTGGTGGGACTGAAACCGGGAATGCCTCCTCTTTGTGTGAAGGCTCTACCACTACGCTATTGCAATTTGGCTTAATTTGCATATTAGTAGTTTATTATCCTCTTCGATGTCTAAACTGCTTACTGTAGCTAAGCAATGGGCACACCCACGCACACACGTGCAAATATGGACAGCTATTTCAGGAATAATAAAAAAAATGGTTTTACCTTTTATTTCATTTGTATAGGGGTTTTGAATGTAGGGGAGTGTAGTGTTTGGGGTATACACATTTGAGCGGACTCGCTCATATCTGCTGACATTTGCAGATTTAGGCACTTGCTGGAGCGTGGATATTTGGACTGCTCAGCAGTCTGACATGCCCCCTGCACTCCTACATGCTTCGTGTTAGCCTTAGAGTTGAGTCAGCGTGCCCTCATGAATATGCATGGCGCGCTGACGTCATACTCTTAGGCGACCATTTCCGAGAAAGACTTAGTCTTACTCGGAGGATTACTGAATCCCCCCACTGTTTATTGTTTGGGTGAGCAGGGTTATGCTGCCCTAGTAAATGGTTATATAAATGTTCATGTTGTGATTAATAAATTAAATACTGTTCAATAAAGTCAGATTTATGGAAGTTTAATAAAAGTGATCAAATGTCATTTGATGTGGTGTGTTTTATTGAAGGGCAAAAATGTTTATATAAATTAGGATGGCTTTCACAAGCTGCTTGCACGGAGCAGTAAGTTGCTTTATAAGTAATATAAGACATGTTTATAATATTTAATAAGTAACAACTTTATAATATTCCTGACTGACTGATTTTTACTTGAACTTTTTGTAGTACTACTAAGCCATTGCCTCTGTTCAGAGTCCACAATTATTTAAACTTTGCCCCTTTTATTTTACATTACAAATATGACATTATACTTGGCTCTTCCAAGATTTCTTATTACCACACTAGTAAAACAACTCTCCTTGTCAACATAAATCACACACTTTTTGGGGGGTTGCAAATGTTCATTACTCTAAGCAAGGAAACAATGTCTGAAATTTCCCTGGGCAGATTTTGTACATTCCATCATTTTGTATTTAGACACATACATATTTATCATAACCCTTCAAGGAATACTCATCACAGTTTCCTTTGCTTCTTTTGTTGCCTGTAAAATATCTAGTAGAATTTAAATCTGAACATGCCTGATAAGTTGTCTGAATGTGATCCTGCTCACTTTTCCTCAATCTGCTTCAGGGCAGTGGTTTTGTGAAGGCAGTGACACTTCAAATAAAGACTGAGACCATTTTAGCTCATATATATATATATATATATATATATATATATATATATATATATATGTATGCATATATTTTTTTTTTTGCAAGGAAAACATAACTATGAACTGACTCAATCAGTAGAAGTTCACACACTCAGGACCCCATACAGTTTACCTAAAAACTATAACTAGAAAAAGGTTAAAATGTATGGAGTCTATCCAGAATGTTGATATACCTTCTCTTTAGTATATTACAGTCTTGATAGTACTGACATAATAAGATTAAATTAATGTCTGCATAATGCTTATTATACCTCTGATAGCTGGATATTTCTGTATTGAATGGTGAGACATAATACATATTAAAGTGTTAAACTTCAAGGATGTTTTTTAAAAATGGAGGCTGCACTTTCTGCTTTTAACAAAATTAAAGGTTCAACCATAACACTTTGATATGATGCCTGTATATGTGTGTGTGTGTGTGTGTAATAAATTTGTATTTCTGTTTATGTTACAGGGATAGCCCTTGGATGTTTCTGCATGTAGTAAAAGCAGCATTATTTAAAGCAGGGAGCAGCTGTCTGAGAAAAAGTTACCTCCAAGTAGCAAATGTGGTGAACATGAGTAACTGTTGTATTTTGAAGACAAACTGAAAGCCTGACTATACATGCTTCATACTAATATCAAGTTTGCCCAATACTGAGATATTTTTTGAGGTTAAATTATAGATCATGTACTGTGGTTATGATACCAGGCCATAGACAGCATGGAGTTGCTTCATGTAATCTATGCTGCTACATATTGCTTGACTTGTTATAAATGTTGACTTTCTATTATATTCCAGTGTATTTCTGTCACTCACTTGCCTTAACATGCTTATTTAACTACTACATGGATAACTAACAGATGCAAACACATAATCTTCTAAGGTATGTCGTATGCCAGACTACAAGATAATTTCATTGCTTCAGAAACTGAGCTGCTGAATGAGGCACTGCAACAACATTGCTTGTCCTTCTTGGGATGAGAGGCAGTGGAACCAGGATTTGCTGTTTGAGGATAATCCATTATGAACACTTTTCACTGCCAAGACCACATGATGCATGTCTCTCATTGCTGTATTAGTGATATATGATAGGGCATTGCAGTTTCCTGGGATACTGAAACCACAAGACATACCATGGGTGGTGGTTCCTCAAGATGGTGAAGTCACAAAGGAATTCCTGGAGCCATGTGGCCATATCTAACTTACTGGATAACTGTGGGTGGTATCAGTGTTTGTACCCCTGCTGTATACATAGGTGAGATTCACATGCATATTAATCTTTATGTTTTTTTCACTCAGGTGTACCCTTTCATGTACATTTACTACTATGCTACTGCCATGTAGGACATTCCCTTGGCTGTGACACCCTTGTAACCTCATCAGATGTTTCATTTCCTGATATGCTCAAATGACTGAATGCTATATAACTCCTTCAGTATTTAGCCATCACAGTCATGACGTGTGTGTGCATGAATATGCTCATGGTACAGCTGTCAATATTTGTATTTTTTGAGAGTATCACTGTCTATTCTCTGGGCAGTAGTTCTGTATCCACAGATCATGTTCTCCTCATAAGCCATGATGGCAGTTCACCTGGAAATGGTAATTTCTCATGTAAATTAACCTCACAGTTTGCTGCACATGGCACCGCTGTGCCTGTTGATGTAATTTCAGTTGTCTTCAGTGGGTCAATATCCTCGCTCTGCAGAGCTTCAGTATTTAAAAAGGGGTGTTGTATGCAGTGTTATACATGGTTTCTCATTGTGGCCATACACTTCCGATGTCATGATTGATCCATGGTTCTTCCTGAGTATATCTGCACTGTGATAACCTTTGTATAACCTGATGATTGTCATGCCTGCTGCACAGAAACATTACTCATATAAGCATAGGTGGTGTCTAACGCCACTGATTATCAGGGCATTCACTTGACAACATGGCCTGTGTTGGTATTTTCATGGCAGCCATACTAATGTGGACACCACAATTTTATATCTAAGTTTAGTATTTATGGTATGTCCTAGCATACAAGTCTGTATGACAGTTTTCATACCATATGTGAAATGACATGACATAAGGGCCAGCTTCTCAGGTACAGTTTTCATCCAGCTCTGATTCTCTGCTGCCTTAGATTTTTTTTAACCCTTGTTTGGTCACAATCATGTTTCCAAGATTTTTGGAGTAGATATTCTAGCTCCCAAATAGGAATATGACTATATTTGAGTATCATGTTGTAATTGACTGCACATATTTTCTTTATTTAACTTACTTTAATTATGAATTGCTCAGGTAAGTAAGTTTCAGTGATGAAGCATTTGGACCACCATACAAAAATATACGCATTGTTTTTGTCTGTCCTTGTTGCCTTTCTTCCCTTGGGTTACAGTAGACATACCATATTGCCTGGTCTTCCGGATTTCTCCCTATTTATCCCGACCCTAGTTGTATGCATAATTCAATACCTACTACAGCATTAGCATTCCAATAATAAGTAGTAAGTGACATGCATTTTTCTAAGTCTTTAGCTTAATTATCACTGAATGCCCAGATATTTGCCAGATATTTTTGGTCTGTTCCTCATAAAATCTGTGGTTTTCTGGCAAATCATAGCGGATTGAAATCACCAAATAACATAAGTTTGAGTTTAAGACATCATATCTTTCAGAAAATGTGTGCTAACACACATCCTATTTTTCGAGCAATTTTCTATGTTTATAAAATAAATATTTAAAATGTATCCCTGTTGTGGGGTTTTGTCCCCCCATTATTTAAAGATATGTCCAGATTTCTCATTTTTAGATGTTGCTAAGTACAAGTGCAGTGGATCAGTGGCTAAATTTTTTTACCATACAACTCAGTGTCTGAGTTCATTCCTGACCTCTACTCAGTATCTGTATTTGTATATTCTCTATTTTTTTCAGATACTCAATTTTCTTCTATCTCCTGTTTGTTGGTTTATTGGTTTATTAGCACTCTGGGCTATTAATGAAAATTGCATTTACCATTTCACTTTTATCTCAAGTTAAGGCTGAATAAGTTGCAAAGTAGAACAGACTACTGACCACGTCTCCACTCATCAATGAATTTAAAATCCATGTATTTTCTTTCCTCCCATATTTCACTAATGCTACTGTATGTAAAGGCATCTGTGCACTCTTCATTTGCTGCTGACGCACTTGTCCCATATACCTTAGCTATCATTTCTAAGTGTATTTTCCCATTTCCTTTCTCCATCTTACTCCAACATCATTTTCATTCTTTTTTTTTCTTTTTTACCATTCAACATTTTCCACTATATATTCATGCATCTCCTCTCCCTCTCTCTTCTTCTTTTTCAGCTATATTATTTCTGTAAAGGAATCAGCTTTTCTAGTTTTTCTCTGTTTTCTTCTCCATTTTTCTATTTTATTTATTTTTTTAATTATTGTCATTCTTTTTATAACAATCTATACATGTTATTTAACTACAGACGTCTTTAACGTCCAAGAAATCCTTCATTTCACATACCCAGTTTTTCTTAGGTTCATAGGTTCATAGGTTTATACTAGGCTATCTGCCCTAAGGCATTTATAAGCCTAGCCCAAAGTTATGTGGCTTACGTCACCCCTTATGTTAGAAATAATGTGCCCATTAGTTTGTTGTGCCTCTGTCCAGCAGTGACACAGAGATGATTCCCGGGGTAAACCTACGATCTCCCATCCACCGGTCAAGATTTCTCTTGAACAGAGCCAGCGAGGTGCTCTGCCTCACATGGACCGGGATTTATTCCACAGCATGGGGAGTCTCTGGGTGATAAATCTATCCATTCAGCACATCCTATTTATATCCGTGCTAAGATTTAAGTCACTTGCTCTAGTGGTTCTGGTGGATTTGGATTTTTTGAGGTGGAGCATGTCCATTAATTCCGGGTTGGTCATGGCCTTGTATGTCAGGCACAGGTCACCTCTGAGCAGATGGTATGCAACTGAATAGAGTTGGAGTTTCTTCAGTCTGGCAGTATATGACAGGTTTTGGAGTCCCTTTATCCTTTTGGTGAGGAAATTTTGGGGTCTCTCCAATTGCTGCAGGTGTCAGGTGAGATACATCCCGAATGGGGCATTGTACTCGATCATTGGTCTGATAAGTGAAGAGTACAGGGGAACAATGATCTCACTTGATCTGGATGTGAATCCCTTCATGATCAGATGGGCAATGTAGAAGGTCTTTCGAACCACTTTAGCAATGTGAGTGTCAAATGAGAGGCCACTGTCAACCTGGGTACCCAGGTCCCTGATAACCTCTTCTGTGCTTAGTGAGTTGCCACCTATATGGTAGCTTGGGGTTACCTTGTTTTTCCCGAAGGGTATGACTATACACTTTTTTGCGTTTAACTTCAGGCCATGGCTCTGGCACCAGCTATCAGTTTCCGTGAGACCCCTCTGAAGGATGTCTGTGTCCGATGTACTATCCACTATGGCACCCAGTTTGCAGTCATCCGCAAACTTTGTCAGCCATAGTCCTCCTATGTTTGCCTGTACCTCTGAGAAGTAGATGCCGAACAATAGGGGGCCAAGGACAGAGCCCTGTGGGACACCACTTGTAACCGGCTTGGAGTCTGACATGGCTCCAGCAACTCTAACCCTGTGGGTTCTGTCCTTTAGCCAGTTTGCAACCCATCTTGTGACATATGGGTTTACATTTAAGCTGGTAAGTTTCTCTATGATACCCGAGTGGGGTATTGTGTCGAAAGCTTTTGCAAGGTCAAGGTAGGCTGTATGGACTGCCTTTCCCTCATCAATGGCCTTGGTAACTGTTTCGAAGAAGTCGACCAGGTTCAAAAGGCAAGATCTGCCCTTGACAAAGCCAAACTGGGTTGGGTCCAAGGTCTGCAAGTCCCCTATGTCCTTGTTTATGAGTTCCATTATGATCCTCTCCATAGCTTTGCAGACCAGGCTTGTTAAGCTTATGGGGCGGTAATTACCAGGGTCCGTAGAGGCACCACCTTTGTGGAGTGGGACCACAGTTGCCGTACGCCACTCCTTGGGCACATATCCTGTGGTAAGGCTAAGATTAAACAGCTGCCTTATGTGCGGGTTTAGTTCTTCATTGAGTTCATGTAGCACACAGCCGGGGACACCATCCGGTCCCATTGATGCTGTGTTTTTAGCTTTAGAGAGAGCAGCTTTCACCTGCGCATTTGAGATGTCTGGGAGGCTACACTCTGTTGGGATAGTTATCTCTCCTTTTGGGGGGGAGAGGGGGGTGAAGTTTGCACTGAACCTGTCTGCCAGTATGTTGGCAATGTCTGTGGGCTCAGTGATTTTTGTATCATTTTGGACTAATTCTGAGCATATCTGGGAGTTTCCACCCAGGTTTCTGACATAGCTGAAGAAGGCCTTATGATTGTCTTTTGAATCTATGGCAATTTTTTTCTCAAAGTTGGCCTTTGATGATTTTATGAGGGATCATAGTTTCTTACTAGTACTGATCAAAGATGCCTTCCCTTTTTGGGATTTTGCTCTATCATGTAATAGCTTTCTCCTCTTATTGTAAAGTTTGTTTATGGCTGGGGTCCACCAGACTGGATGTTTGCCCTTGGTGGAAAGAGTCTTGGTTTTATTTGGGATTGCCTGATCCATGCAGTCCTGAAGGTGTTCATAGAAGGCATTTGTAAGGGCTTCCGCAGCTTGGGTTGTGGTTTCCATTGGCTCGGGGCCTTGAAGGATACCACACCTGTCTTGAGTAGTGTGAAGTTTGCTTTAGAGAAGTTCTTCACTGTGGTCTTTTTTGTTTGGGGTGGGGGCGGGATGTGGATTTCTAGTGAGATTAGTTTATGATCTGATCTCACCAAAGAGGGATATACTTCGGTGTGGAGCATTTTGTCCCCATGTTTGTGATGATGAGATCTAGTATATTTTCTCCTCTTGTGGGGACGGTGAC
This sequence comes from Protopterus annectens, assembly GCF_019279795.1. Taxonomy (NCBI): domain Eukaryota; kingdom Metazoa; phylum Chordata; order Ceratodontiformes; family Protopteridae; genus Protopterus; species Protopterus annectens. The sequence goes on along the minus strand of NC_056743.1, from coordinate 467,331,318 downwards.
TAGTTGTTCCATGGCATTTGAATTTATGAACTCCAGGAACCTTTGGGCTAGAAAGTTGGGGCTTGAGTAATGTTCCCAGTCTATATTCGGGTAGTTGAAGTCACCCAATATGATGGTGTTTGGTGATACATTTATACCCTCCAGTGTCTTCAGGAAGGCTGTGTGGGTTTCCTGAGTTTGAGAGGGTGGCCTGTAGCATGCTACAAATTGTAGAGCAGTTTTGCCTATGGTTAATTGCACCTGGATGGTTTCCGATGCTTCGTGCGTAGCCACCAACCTGGAGGTGTGGGTATCCTTGATGAATATGGATACACCCCCTCCTTTTGTGGTATGGTCCGGGTTTTGGGGCCGGAACGCATGATATGAGGTAAAACCTGATAGTGCCGGGGTGCTCTCAGGAGCCTTGAACCAGGTTTCAGTCACAACACAGACATCGATGTTCTCCATACTGAGAAGGGCCTCGAGTGCATGCATTTTGAGATTTAGACTTCTGGCATTGAGCAGCATTACCCTTATTATATTCCCGTTTTTGTTTTCTAGGGTGGTAGGTTTAGAATTTGAGCCTTGCCTAAAAAAGGCACTATGGGGGTGGCAAGAGCCTTAGCCAATATCCGGAATCCCAGGGGTGACAGGTGCAAGCCGTCCCTTGCGAAGCAGCGTGGCTTGTCAAGCATGTCATCCCAAGCAGACAGACACTGGATCCCCTTTGAATGACACCAGAAATTAAGCCAATTGTTAAAGCTGATCATCTTGTCACTATATTGTGGCATCATTCGTGGTGAAGGAAGGATACTGCTCAGGGTCAGTGTCATACCTGCCTGGGCTACATAATCAGAGAGCTCCTCTATGTCTCTTTTCATGTAGTCCAGAGAGGTACGTCTCAGGTTGTTCACACCAGCATGGACAATGACTGTGTCATACTTGTACTTTCCATGGAGTGACCTGAGTGCTTGTGTTATGTGGCGGATTCTAGTGCCCGATAGGCAGCTTACCGTGACCTTCTCCTTGTTCAGCCTGGTGAGTGGGACGTCAGTGTGTCTGACTATGGAGTCACCTATGACAAGTATGTTTGGTGTTGTATTTGGCCTTAAGGGCAGTGACTGCTTTGCACACTGATTTTGTTTTTTATGTGTTGTTTGTGTAGTGTCTTGAGTTTGCAGTTGCTTGGGTGTCTGCTTTGGAGGCCTTTGCTGTTTAGGTAAATTTTTACTCAGAGCCTCCGAGTATGTCTTTTTGATTATTATTCTTTTTCAGCTCTCTCACAGTAATTTATTTTAATTTTTTACAGTAATCCCTTGCTATCATATATCCAATTTTTCTTCAGGCATCAATATTTTGTCCCAAAATTCAATTTACTGTATTATAAACTGTTAGGAAGAATGCTAAGGGTGGATACTGAGAGAGGATGGTGGAAAAACAAGAAATAATGTGACAGTTGCATTTAAATGTCAGCATCCCCCAGGGTTAATGGAAATATTTCTCTTAATTCAATGTAGTTCTTTGTATTATTTTAATACAAGAAGTGACTTTTCATTGAGGTCATTGTTGACGTATATTATTCATGTGTGCAATGTGAGCATTTTCCTTGTTTGTAAGAAGTCTAGATTATTCTCCTGCATCATCTTCCTGGAGTTAATTTTGTGGTTGGTTTCATATGTTGGTCTTGCCCCATCTTTGTTTATTCCTCCTGCTTCTCTCTGTAGATCTTTAATATAATCATATATTCAATTTTAGTTTTATTGCTCATTATTTTCCTGTATATTATAGACAAGAATCCTTTCAGCTGTTCCTCTAATCAGCTGGTAAGCAAAAAAGGCCACTAGTTAACCCAGGAGATTACTTTTCTTTTGAATTTTCTTTCCCCTGCCCTCTTCATGAGAAAGCTAAGAAAGATTTGTCTCTTCATGCATCCCTTAGATCCAGCCATTTCAATGACAAATAGTTAACTAACCAGAACAACTGTGTCAGGGTCAGGGTTCATCACAGTATACCTCAGAATGGCTAGTATTTTTAATTAGAATTTTATTTTATTTATTTTTTTATCTTCTCACCCTCTGCCAAAATCTTACTCCTGTCTTTATAATATATTTCACAGACAAATATGTCTTCAGTTTTATTAACGCAATGTGTTTTCTGACTTGAAACTAATGGCACTTTCCTGTTCCTTTTAGACTCAGTTAATGTATTTTGTTTTGTATGATTTAATGCATTTAGGTTTGTTTTACTTTTCGTGTCAGTTAACAAAAAAAAAAAAAAAAAAATTACCCCCAGGAGATGAGGCCATGCTGACAACCACATGATTTTGAAAACACGCAGGGCAAACGTGACATATAATGGTAATGGTTTGGGTTGCCATGGTCAGTAATGAATGCAGGCAGAATATGAATAACATGATGAATAGTGCCAAAAATAAGGAGATATCCCTACAAGCCATCACGGACAAAAAAGATAATTCACCCTGGAACATGCTTTCTATTGCTGATAAAAAGTTGTTGTTAGACCTGCTTCTAGAGAGGGCTCTGATAGATATAATGGGTGAAGCAGATGTAAGTGCCCAGTAGTGAAGGTAATATTACCTGAGAGTGTGATACAAGTAGTTGCATAGGATAATATGTAACACATGAAGCTTTAAGTCACTTACTACTAGACAATATGCAGCTACATATAACATGGGCTTATTGAACATCTGTCTGTCTATATGAAAGGGTTTCTCTACTCAATAGCATTTAATGATGAATGTAAAGATATGATGATCTCCTGAGACTGGGAGGGTATTCTGTTAGTGATGTGCTAAGTAGAATGATTTCAAGACTAATGTCACATATTAATCAAAAGATATTTATCATCTCAAATGCTGAGGTCCCTAACTATATTTTCATTTTGTGGTGGTGTACTGGACATAAAGCATACGTAAGTGAGGAAATGGAGGTGGGTATGGTCAAGATTTTAAATTTAAGTCTTTCAAAAATAAAAACTTTTTTTTGCATGGAGCTAATATCTTATCATTACACTGATTATTTTTAAAATATTACTATATATTAATATATTCCTCTAATTATTTTATCAGAAAGGTTCTTATCTGCTTTTTGAAATCAGTCATCACAAAGCTAATTCTGAGGACTTATCATTAAAAAAAAAATGCACTCAGTTCTGACAAACATACTAGAACTTTCATTAAAATGGACAAAATGGACACTAAACTGGACAGTTTGAAAGCAAAATGTTCAAGACAACTGGAAGATTTACGTGAGATAATAAAACAACAGAAAACTTAAATTTTGGGAATGGAAGAAGCCCTGAGTGACATAGAAGGCAGAATGTCAGAAGGAGGGCATAACACTGAGTTTCTTCTAAAACAGAACCATTTGTTATTAAATACAACTGATGGTCTTGAAAACATATCAAGAATAAATAATGTTCATATATATGGTTTAACAGAGAAGATAGCAGGTGATAGCATGATACACTTCCTTACATCTCAACGTCCAAAAACTTTAAACTTACCAGAATCCATGTTATTTGAAATCAAAAAAACTTGCAGATCTTTAGTTGTTCCTTCTTCAAAGAAAAACTCTCTACCAAGATCCACAATGGTTAAATTCTTTTTCAGTCAAGACAAGGAATTAATACTAAAAACAGCATGAACTAACTCTTCAATTCACATAAGTGACAATATAATTAGATTTGATAATGACTATTCTACAATAGTAATGATAAGAAGATAATAATTACTACCACTAGTGAAAGGATTAAAGAAAAGACAGATTAAATACATTTGCTGTTTCCTGCTAGACTTAAAATTTTTCTCCATGATGATATCAGAACATTTGAAAATTTAGAAACAGCTATGTCTTTCTTAAAGAGAAATAACATTCTAGATCAAAGAGAAGAAAGGGACTGGAATAATAGTTTCCTGAAGAGACATACTGAAAAAAAAAAAGAACGCAAACTTAACGTGAAGAAGAAGAAATTAATAGACAAATGGCTTTTTATTTAATACATTAGTGATTTTTTATATCAGAATGACATAATTATTATTATTATTATTATTATTATTATTATTATTATTATTATTGCCTTATATAAGCATTGTCTTATTTAAATCAAACCTAAAAGGAAAGAGCTGTGGATACACACAAGTATAAGGTAAAAGTTTTAAGTATACATTTAAATCTATAAAAAATACTAGACTATAATAAATACTTTCTAATTATTACGTAATAACTTATGTAACTTATGTTAATATTTAACATATATCAATTAATCTAAGATGAATTATTTTAAAATAAATATAATCTCTTTCTCTGCTAAAAAATGATTAGTGTTAATATTAAATATATATATTTTTTTTCTTTTCAATTAACTTAAATCTGCAGATAAACATGCAGCCACTTATATTACTTTAAATTACTTGACATACAATATTGTCATGGTACTAATTGCAACTTTATTGTTGGGTATAGGTTGGCTCTTGCTTAGAATTGTATGAGTTATCTACAAAATCTTTCTTGTCTCTCTTGATAACTTTTTCTTTATTTATTTGTTTTATATTATATTACATGGATTGATTTGTAATTATAATAATATAAAAGCATTTAAAATGTAATGTGATAGAAGTAAGTTTTAACATGTGATCATCTTGACTTTTGATCTGTATAATGGCTTTGACTTTGATAAATCCTGTAGCATGCTGCAATGTGGTGTATTCAGTTTGAGTAACTTATATGTTTGGGCTTGTTTAATTTTGATTTATTTTTTATTTTTGTTGGAGATCTGTGGCTGTACTTCTAATTTTTATTTGGTGTGCTGGTTTTATGACATGGGTCTGATAGCTAGGTACTTTTCTTGTGTGCTGCTCTTGATGTTTTCAAATGAAAATCAGCTATTTTGTCATGCAAGTTAGCTGAGATAACAGTTGTGAGCATACTAAGCTAAACAAAGCTCACACAAAACTTAACAACCTCTCTTTATTTTTTAACTAGTTTTTGCTTACTTGTTCCTGCTGTTGACTCGTGGCAGTGTTCTTTATTTTTTATTATTCAAGAAAGAGGAGGGATGTGAAGAAGGAACCAGGAAGCAAACAAGAAAGATGTCTACATGACAACATTTGAGAAACATTAAAGGCCCAGTTAATACCAGAAATTATATTTGTTTATGGAAACAGGAAGTTTTAACCCATCCTATAAAATGCTAAGCTGGGGGGAAAATAATAAATACTTAAATACTTTATTGCTTTCAATTACTTCATAATGGAAAGGGTAATAGGGTTAAGTTAAATGAGAATATTGGCTGTAATGTTTGATTAAGAAAAATAGGAAGATGCTTAGATGGTTATAGTAGAAAGGCTTTTTTTCTTTAAAACTATTAGATGTTAATTTATGATTGCTGTATATTATTAATAAATGCTAGTAAAATGTTAAGACCCCGCTGTGGGACAGATTTTATATTCCTTGCATTGTTTGTTTTTTTCAAATATTAAGGGCTGTTGATGAGTATGGTGATTAAGTAGAATTTAGTTTATGGCTATTCTACTCTGTTAACTCAGGTAACATAGTACATTTGTAACTTATATCACCAGCTGAGGACAAGAGGCAATATTGCTATGACCATATATTCTTATGTGAAACACTTGCCAAACAAAATAAAGGCTCCATTTAAATTATTTTTTATATTCACAAGATTGAAGATGTAATGCAATGATTAATGAAGAAGTTTTCAAAATCTAATAGATAACTAGGATTGTACTGAGAAAAGGATAACTCCTTATTTTCATGAACTTTCCTTCTTTGTTATTCCTTTATATTACATTTTATTTTATAACATTTGAGAGCTGTTTTCTGTTTGTGTGAAAGTTTTTTTTTTTTTTTATTTTGGCTGTTAAACATGATCAAAAGTGAATTGTAGTGAATGCTGGAATGTGTAATAGTCAGTAATTGTTTACACCATCAGTATAGTGTATAAATTAATGAATGATATATATTACATTTTTTTTGTTTGTTGTGTTTTTCTTGTATAATACATTCTATTACTAGTTTATTACTAATGTACTAGGCTAGATTGTAAGGTATTACTAGGATGTTATGAAAGGTCCTGTTATATGGTATATAACATAGGTTCTTCTAATAAGAAAGTTATATAGGTTACATTACAGAAATGATTATTATTACTGGACACATAGATTAATTATACTGAAAACAAACACTGTATGTCTTATATAATTTTTGATGGTCATATCAGCTTAATGAACAATGCAAATATAGGTTATCCAACAAATTGAATGTAACCTTATATTTTAAATCCTATATAACTATTGAATGTTCATGTTATTCAAATACTTTGGCTATACTTAATAGAATTAAGACTCAAATGGTTATTAGAATAGCAGGACTAACTTGTTTAATGTTTCATATGGTAATTGTATTTTATTAAATCAATATGAAAAATATAAAAAAGATATACATATGATTAATCATTTGAGAGATGTTAGGTATGCATTTTTGTTTTGCAAATACTGTTACTATATCTCATTCAGTACACATATATGTATAACCATAGAAATATATATATATATATATATATATATATATATATATATATATATATATATATATATATATATATGGGTTCACTTCAATTCACTGAACTTTCAGTTCACTGACTTTCATTTCACTGACACCATTTCACTGAAATTCATTTCACTGAAACTTCATTTCACTGAAAGTTCATTTCACTGACAAGTATTATTACAAAGTAAATGGAATATGCCCCCTTCCCCACTGTAGTGCGACCCTGGAGTTAGAATATATAGTTAGGGGGGTGTGGGGGGGCAGAGCCCCCCACATCGGGGGGTGTGGTGGGTGAAGCCCCCCACTTACTTTTCTTTTACTAAGCAATATTATATCAAAAAGTAAGAATATCATATGAAATGAAGTGGGGGGCTGTGCCCCCCACACCCCCGAATGTGGGGGGGCTCTGCCCCCCACACACCCCTAACTATATATTCTAACTCCAGGGTCGCACTACAGTGGGGAAGGGGGAATATTCCATTTTATTGCTAATAATAGTTGTCATTGAAATGAACTTTCAGTGAAATGAAGTTTCAGTGAAATGAATTTCAGTGAAATGGTGTCAGTGAAATGAAAGTCAGTGAATTGAAAGTTCAGTGAATTGAAGTGAACCCATATAAATATATATATATATATATATATATATATATATATATGTATATATATATATATATATATATATATATACATATATATATATATATATATATATATATATATATATATTTATATAGTTTTACTTCATAATCTTGAATTTCAGCATTTTGAAACTATGAAGCCAAACCATTCAAAATCCCGAAACCCACAATCACAAATCACACAATCACAAACATACACACACCATACACCGCATAACACATGCACCATTCTACCCACAGCACACAAACCACACAACCCTACACTACATATAAACAGGGGGGCTGCACACCCCACACTCCCCTTCTTATATATACCAACTCTGAGATTGCACATAATGGAAAAAAAAAAACTCACACCACAGTATTCTACACTCGCTCACACAAAAATACACATCACACATACACAAACACCAATAAAACCAACACTCACACGTACACCTCCCTACCCTTACCCGCACATACAACGTACAAAAACACACACAAACACTCACTTACCTTCAATTTCAGACACCATACCAGCCAAACACTTCATAACATACTGGAAATGCATATGCGCGTATTCAAGATATTCAAATTCGCTCTTATGCACTTTCGGTATTTAGAATTTTCAGCTTCATGGTCTCGGAATGCTGAAATTCGAGATTTCAGCATTTCGAGATTATTAAAATGAAACCATGTGTGTGTGTGTGTGTGTGTATATATATATATATATATATATATATATATATATATATATATACATATACACACACACACACACAGACACACACACATACATACATACACTATTTTAACAATTGCTGCACTATGTTTAAAGTGCAAATGTTCATAGGTAGGTACTAGGCTTAGGGCCTATACAAGCCTAGCCAAAAAGGTACCCTGGCTTTCACCACCCAAGAAAATTATTTTCCTGTGCCCCTGTCAAGCAAAGCCACAGAGGTGATCCCTGGGGTGAGTTTCCTATTTCCTATCCAATCATCAAGATTTTTTTGAAGAGTGCTAATGAGGAGCCTTGTTTGATACAGATAGGTAGTTTGTTCCAGAGTATGGGAAGTCTCTGGGACAGGAATCTATCCCTCCAGCATGTTCTGTTTGAGGCCAGTAATCCTCTTTGTGAGGTACTTCTGTGGCCTTTCCAGTTATAGATGTCTTGTTAGGTACATACCAAAAGGGGTGTTGTACTCTATAATGGGTCTAATGAGTGATGAGTAGAGGGGAACAATGACCTATTTTTTCCTGGACGAGAAACCTTTTGTGATGAGGTGTGCCATGTAGAAGGATTTCCTGACTACTGTGGTGATGTGATTATCAAAGGGGAGGCTACTGTCCACCTGTGTCCCAAGGTTTCTTATCACACTATGTGGCAGCTCAAGGGTACAGATTTTTTACCAAAGGGGATGACAATGCACTTTTTGGCATTGAGCTTGATGCCATGGCTTTGACACAAGGCATCTGTCTCAGTAAGGCCCTTTTATAGGATGTCCACATCATTAGGAGTTTCAATTATGGCTTCTAGTTTGCAGTCATTTGCAAACTTCGTTAAACAAAGACCTTCCTTGTTAGCCTGTACTTGCAAAAAGTAGATACCAGACAAGAAAGGACCCAGGACTGAACTCTGTGGTACTCCACTTGTCACTGGTCTGAAGTCGAATTTGGAGTATGCTACTTTCACAGTGTGGGTTCTGTCAGTGAGCCACTTGGCAGCCCATCTTATGACATAGGGATGTATACCTAGTTTAATGAGTTTATCTATGATTCCAGAGTGGGGGATGGTGTCAAAAGCCTTGGTGAGATCTAGATAGGGTGTGTTCATAGGTTCATAGGTTCATAGGTTCATACTAGGCTATCTGCCCGAGGGCATTTACAAGCCTAGCCCATCGTTTTGTGGCTTACGCCACCCCTTTAGTATGGGGAACTATACCCATTATTTTGCTGTGCCTCTGTCGAGCAGTGACACTGAGGTAATCCCTGGGGTATATCTGCGATCTCCCATCCATTGGTCAAGATTTCTCTTGAACAAGGCCAGCGAGGTGCTCTGCCTCACATGTACCGGGATTTTGTTCCACAGCATAGGGAGTCTTTGGGTGATGAATCTATCCCTCCAGCATGTCCTATTAATAGCCGTGTCGAGGTTTAAGTCTCCGCCCTTGTGGCTCTGATGGATCTAGATTTTTGAGGTGAAGCATATTCATCAAATCTGGGTTTGACATGGCCTTGTATGTTAGGCAAAGGTCACCTCTGAGCAAGCGGTGGCGACTGAATAGAGCTGGAGTTCTTTCAGTCGGGCAGCATAGGACAGATTTTGAGACCCTTTATCCTTTTGGTGAGGAACTTTTGTGGCCTCTCCAGCTGCTGCAAGTGTCGGGTCAGATACATTCCGAATGGGGCATTGTACTCAATCATTGGTCTGATGAGTGATGAGTAAAGGGAGACTATGACCTCCCTTGATCTAGATGAGAATCCCTTCATGATAAGGTGGGCAATGTAGAAGGTCTTCCTAACTACTTTAGCTACATGGGTGTCGAATGACAGACTACTATCAACCTGGGTCCCCAGGTCCCTGATAACTTCTTCTGTGCTCAGTGGATTGCCACCTATTTGGTAGCTAGGGGTAACCTTGTTTTTCCCGAACGGTATGACTATGCATTTTTTGGCATTTAACTTTAGGCCGTGGCTCTGGCACCAGTTATCCGTTTCTGTGAGACCCTTCTGAAGGATATCTGTGTCAGATGTGTTTTCTACTATGGCCCAGTTTGCAGTCATCTGCAAACTTTGTCAGCCATAACCCTCCTGTGTTTGCTTGTACCTCGGAAAAGTAGATGCCAAACAAGAATGGGCCCAGGACTGAGCCCTGTGGGACACCACTTGTGACAGGCTTTGAGTCTGACATGGCACCAGCAACTCTGACCCTGTGGGTTCTGTCACTCAGCCAGTTTGCAACCCATCTTGTGATGTATGGGTTAACATTTAAGCTGATGAGTTTTTCAATGATACCCGAGTGGGGTATTGTATCGAAGGCCTTAGCCAGATCGAGGTAGGCTGTATGGACTGCCTTTCCCTCATCAATGGCTTTGGTGACTGTTTGAAAAAGTCAACCAAGTTTAAAAGGCATGATCTGCCTTTGACAAAGCCAAACTGGGTTGGATCCAAAGTCTGCAAATTCCCTATGTCTTTATTTATGAGGTCCATTATGATCCTCTCCATGGCTTTGCAGATAAGGCTTGTCAAGCTAATGGGCGGTAATTTCCAGGGTCTGTGGAGGCACCGCCTTTGTGAAGTGGGACCACAGTTGCAGTGCGCCACTCCTTGGAGTGCGTATCCCAAGGTAAGACTTTGATTAAACAGCTGTCCTAGCTGTGGGTTTAATTCCTCATTGAGTTCGTGGAGCACACAGCCGGGGACACCATTAGGTCCCATGGATGCTGTGTTTTTTGCTTTGGAGAGAGCAGTTCTCACTTGGGCGCTGGAGATGTTTGGGGGGCTGCACTCATTTGGTATAGATATCTCTCCTTTTGGGGGGGAGGGAGAAGTTTGCACTGAACCTGTCAGCCAGTATGTTGGCAATGTCTGTAGGATCAGTAATCTTCACATCATTTTGAACTAGTTCTGAGCATATCTGGGAGTTTCCTCCTAGGTTTCTAACATAGCTAAAGAAGGCCTTATGATTGTCTTTTGAGTCTTTAGCTATTTTTCTCTCAAAATTTGCTTTGGATGATTTTATGAGAGCTCTTAGTTTTTTACTTATAGTGATCAAGGGTGTCTTACCTTTTAAGGATTTTGCTTGTCTACCTCAGTAAGCAGCTTTGGTGACTGCTTCAAAGAAGTCAATCAGGTTTAGGAGACATGATCTGCCTTTTACAAACACAAACTGGGTGGGGACCAGAGTTTGGAGATTGCCAATGTCTTTGTTTATAAGTTACATGATGATAAGTTCCATGGCCTTAAAGACCAGGCTCTTTAAGCTAATAGGGCAGTAGTTCCTGGGGTCCGTGGTGGCTCCCCCTTTGTGGAGTGGGATAACTATTACTGTTCACCATTCAGTGGGCACAAAGTCTGAGGTGAGACTATGATTGAACATGGTGCTTAGGTGGGGTGCCAGTCCATTCTGTAGTTCATGTAGAATGCAGCCTGGGATGTTGTCAGGTCCAATGGATTCTGTGTTCTTGGCTTTGGAGAGTGTGTTTTTTACCTGTGCAGCCATGATTACAGGAACTTTGCATTTTTCTGGTATAGGGATGGGCCCTTTAGAGGGTGAGGGGGGTAAAGTTCACACTGAACCTATCTGCCAGGATGTTGGCAATATCAGTTGGTTCTGTATATTTAGTGCCATTGTGCTATAACTAAGAGCAGATCTTAGTGTTGCCATTGAGATTCTTGACATAGCTATAGAATGCTTTGTGGTTGTCTTTAGAATCAGTGGCAATTTTGTTTTCATAACTAGCTTTGGAGGATTTTATGAGGGATCTCAGCTTCTTACTGAGGTAGACAAGGGAGTTCTTCCAGTCATGAGATTTTACTCTTTTTTGCAACAGTTTCTTTCTTCTGTTGTAGAGTTTGTTTATAGCAGGGGACCACCAGATTGGCGTCCTTTTTTTGGAGGCTAGCATCTTGGTTCTCTTAGGGATGGCACGATCCGTGCACTCGTGTAAGTGCTTATAAAGTGCATTTATGTAGAATTCAGCAGTCATACCTTTATCGTATGTCTGCATGGGTGTTGTGAAGTTTGCCACTTCTGTCTTAAGAAGCGTGAAGTTGGCTTTGGAGAATTTTTTTTACGATGGTTTCCTTAATAGGGGGTGTGGGCAGAATGTAAATGTCTTGGTTGATTAGCTTGTGGTCGGATCTGACCAAAGAGGAATTGACCTGTGGTGTGGAACACCGGTCACCCATGTTGGTAATGACCAGGTCTAGGATATTGCTGCCCCTGGTGGGGGTGTGGATAGGTTGATCCAAGGAGTTGGAATTTATGAAATCCAGAAAACATTGATCAAAAGAGTTGGTACATGAGTAGTTTACCCAGTTAATGGTGGGGTAGTTGAAATCACCCATTATTAGGGTGTTGGGTTGTACCCTAATATTTTCCAGTGTTTCAAAAAATGAGGAGTTGGAACCCTGGGGCATGGTGGGGGGTCTGTAGCAAGTTACAGTTTAGATAGTGGTCTTGCCCAGAGTTAGTTGCACTTGGATAATCTTGGCTGCATTATGCTGAGCAACGAGCATGGAGGTGTGGATATCCTTAATGAAAATGGACATGCCTCCACCTTTAGAGTTTTGGTCCAGGTTAGGTGGCCAAAAGATGTGGTATGAATTATAGCCTGGTAATGCAGGGGTGCTCCCTGGAGCCTTGAACCAGGTCTCTGTCACTGCACAGATGTTGATGTTCTCCATTTTAAGGAGTGCCTCGAGTGAATGCATTTTCAAGTTTAGACTTCTAGCATTGAGTAGTATTACCCTCAGATTTTGCTTGTTTGTACCTGTTATGGTGGTGAATTTGTCATTTTAACCTTGCCTAAAAAAGGCACTGTAGGGGTGGCAAGAGCCTTAGCCAGTATCTGGAATCCCAAGGGTGACAGGTGCAGGTCATCTCTGGCAAAGCATCGTGGTCTGTCGATCATGTCACTCCAGGCAGACAGATACTGGATCCTCTTAGAATGACACCAGAATCTTAGCCAATTGTTGAAGTCAATCATTTTGTCCTTGTACTGTGGTATCATTCTGGGTGATGGCAGGATGCTGCTCAGGGCTAGGGTCATACCTGCCTGGGCTACAAGATCGGAGAGCTCCTCCATGTCTCTTTTCATGTAGTCCAGGCAGGTACATCTCAGGTCATTCACACCAACATGGACAATAACGGAGTCATATTTGTACTTGTTGTGCAGTGACCTTAGTGCGTACATTATGTGGCAGATCCTGGCACCCGACAGGCAGCAGACAGTAACTTTCTCCTTGTTTAGCCTGGTGAGTGGAACATCAGTGTGCCTGACTATAGAGTCACCTATGACTAGAGTATTGGGTACGTTGTTATGTTTTATGGTGTGAGGATGAGTGGCACACTGAGTTTGTGGGCTATGTGTCATTTGGGTTTTGTTGAGGGGTGGAGGTTGCATGTGTTTCTACTTTGGAGGTCTCTGTTGCTTGAGCAGATTTTTATTGAGAGCCTCCATGAATGGAGGTGTGTGTTTTGTGTTGCTATGTGTGTGTTTTGGTGGTGTAGGTTTTTAGGGACTATGTGATGAGTATGGTTTGGTGCAAGTGTTTACCTTCTCCTCTAGACTGTCTAGTCCAGTCTTGTGTGAAGAGAGCTTTGCTTCCAGTTTGGCTATATAAGTGCATCTCTCACAGGTTGTAGTGTTGGGTGGTAGGAGGAGAAGGTTGTCTGTGTACATGAGGTAATTGCTACATTGCCCCAAGATGCCCAGATTCATCAGGAAGACAGCAGAAAACACCAGGAGTTGACCCTTAGACATGCCTGGATAAGTGCTTATTTATTAAGTACTAAATTTTTTTTCCTGTAGACAAGTGAGAAAAGTTGAGTGCTGCAGTAATTTGTACCTTATTTAGTGCTTACAATGAGTTCTGAAGAAGTGTTGAGCTCAAAGAAACAGATTTGAGTGTTAAACTAAAAAAAATGTTTAGTTCTATGGGAAAATTTGAAGAGGAGACTTTATGGTGCCAGGAATAGTTCAACCCTAGCTAAGCTGTGATGAATAAACTGTATGTTTTTATATTACAGTAGCAAATGAGCAAACTGATTTAAACAAATTAACCAGTAAAAAGCTAAAAACTGAGCCTTGTTCCAGCAGTCATCGATCAGACACATTTTCACTACACACTCCTGCCACTAGGGCACAGGGGAACCTTCTCCAAAAAAATGTGGTCTGGATTAGTACTCAAGTTATACAAAGTTAGATTCAGCAGGTCTGAATTTAGTCTATGCTACAGCAAACAAGGTGTACCAATTTCAGAAAGAAACAGTTCAAATAAGCAGGCACAATAAGCCTTTAACCAGAAACTCCCAGCTCAGAAGGGCAGAATTTACCCTCTCCTCCCACAAGAGTGCAGACCACACCTTCTTAATGTAAAATAACTGTCCCAAAGCCCAAGTGCTTAAACCAGAACTAATATACTCTTAGAATAACAGACACTGAGATTTCAGTCAGCAACTCGTAACTTAGAATGATTTAAGCTACTTGTCCTGCCACAACAGTGCAGACCACAAACCTTCTTAATGTAAAACAACTGGTCTGAAGCCCAAGTGCTTCAACCAAAGGCTTAGAATAACAGTTACGATTTAATCAGGCTACTAACAAGCAGTAATAAATGCAACAGAATAAACACAATAATGTAGGAAGAAACACAAATTCAGTAAAAGCAGATGAATAAAGTGAATTTTTTAATATAACAATAGAAAACGAGCAAACTGACTTAAACAAATTACCCAGTTAACCAACAAAAAAGCTAAAAACTGAGCCCTGTTCCAGCAGTCTTCAATAAGACAAGCTCTAACTGCACACTCCTGCCACTAGGGTACAGGGGGAACCTTCTCCAAAAAAAGATGGCCTGGATTAGTGCTCAAGTTATACAAACTAGATTCAGCATGCCTGAATCTAGTTTATGCTACAGCAAACAAGGTGCACCAATTTCAGAAAGAAACAGTTCAAATAAGCAGCCACAATAATCTTTTAACCAGAAATATGCAGCTCAGAAGGGCAGAATCTAACCTCTCCTCCCACAAGAGTGCAGACCACAAACCTTCTTAATATAAAATAACTGGCCTGAAGCCCAAGTGCTTAAACTAGAACTAATACACTTTTAGAATAACAGACACTGAGCCTGCAATCAACATTTCCATTTAGAAGGATGTAAGCTAACTGTCCTGCCACAACAGTGCAGACCACAAACCTGAATGTAAAACAACTGGTCTGAAGCCCAAGTGCTTAAATTGAAAGGATTAGATAATAGTTAAGTTTAATCAGGCTACTACCAAGCAGTAATAAATGCAATTGAGTACTTTTAAGAAGGGGCAAAAGCAAAATAAAATGCAATTTTTTTCTTTTTAGTAAAGTGCAAGGAGAGAGGAAGAAGGAGCAGAGGTTAAGAACCTAAGTGAGTTGGCCTTCTCAAATGTTCTCTCTGTATTAAGTAGAGTGAAGACCAGACTGGGAGGGGTGTCCCAGATCAAATTTACAGTAGGGGCAGGCAACTGCAAAGCCACCAACTATAACAACACCATAAGAGTAGGGTGGGGGGAGGGGGAAACACTGTTTCAGGACCAATGAGAACAGAAAACAATGCCAGAAAATATATAAAACAATTCAGATAGGCAAAATTAAGATAATGCAGAACTCGGAAAAGTTAAAATGCCAAGAAATATACTTATCAATCAGTAATATATTTCCAGATTGTTTGAGAGTCAAGTTAGCCAGAACCCAGGAGTTTCCAACAGTGAATGCAAGAATTTACAGACAGAAACTATTTTTAAATCAGCAAGCAGTGAAGCAATCAGATTTCACAGAAGCTGTTAGACCAGTTTTATAATCTACACCTCAGAAATAGGGGGTAAGCAGTTTCAGGACAGATGAGAACAGAAGTTTTCTTTATCATTTCTTTTTTTAGAAATAGAATACATAAGAAATATGGACATTATGAAATTTTAATATACTGTGTTTGTTGCTTCATTGCTTGAATTGTATGCATTAAATTCAAATTTATTAATATTTAACAACTTTGTGTTGGAACATTCATATGATCATTGCTTGTTACTTTAAAATTTTTGGTTATATTGTCTTATATTTTAATATAGTGACAGTTAAAAAACTCATAAGGACTGGACGCATTGTCTACAGTTTTGAATTCATAAGTGACTAAGCAAATTTATAAGAGTTGGATGGGAATGAATTTAATAACCTTTTGTTTAATATGAATTTCAAATAGCAATAGAGAGACGTTTGACTATGATCTTGGATGATAGAAGGTATTCTCTAATATACATTATGATTAGAACAAGAATGAAGTAATGTTCCATTAAGTAACTAGAGAAACAGCATTCAGTAAATAATATTTACGTTTATGGCAAATGAAGTGGTTAAAATTAATATTTAAAATTGTGAGTCTATATATTATATCCAAGTATTTTATGTGGGTTCGTGATCCCTGTGATAGTTACACTTGATCGAGACAACCTTTTTTCTTATACCTTTTTTCTTATTTTTTTTTATTTCATTTGATGTCTACCTGAACTTAACATGAAAATTATACAGCATATGATATTTCACGTGATAGATGCAAGTGAAATATAGCGATGACAGGCAGGCAGATTGCTCATCATGGGATATATTCTCAACCACGACAGCGGTTAAATATAGATAGCCGCTGGACATGTTGAGATCGAGCTTCTGAGTATTAGTTGTACTCAGGAGCGTCACACACTGTGATATCAATACCCATGTTGGTGACACTGATTAAGAAATTCTTTAGGAAATTGATTTATGCTCCCCTGTACAATATATACATATACATGAATTACTATACGGGAGAGACATGAAGTATGACTGACTTGATGGGATTGTTTATTGTGAATTTTTTAATACGATATTTATTACTATACATATTTTGTGTTATACATTGTTTTTTATATACACACATTACCTGTTTTTTATACATATAC
Organism: Protopterus annectens; assembly: GCF_019279795.1. Lineage (NCBI taxonomy): Eukaryota > Metazoa > Chordata > Ceratodontiformes > Protopteridae > Protopterus > Protopterus annectens. Next base: position 467,314,447 of record NC_056743.1, on the reverse strand, counting down.
TTCAGTTAGTTTTAGATATTTGTATGTGCAGATACTTGTAGGTTGTACATACATTTTTAGTAGAATTTTGTGTATTGTTGATCTCTTGGAGGTTAAGTAATATGTTCTTCAACAGTATAGAAATTGAGGGCGGAGTTGCAGCTTGACAAACACCATGGAGCAGTTCGATTTCACACAACTATGAATTAATTTAATTTAACAAATTAATTAATTTATTTCATTTTATTTCATTTTATCTTATTTCATTGCCTTTTCCATGTATTTCCTTGTTTTGTATTTTATTTGAGTGTTTTAATGAAAATAACATATGGTCGTCATTCACTCAGATAAGTTTGTGTTGAAATTTCCTTCAACGAGCTGACTATGAAGAGCTGCGAGTCAGCTCCTGAACCACGCACAACACCCATAAAGATTTAATGGGATGTCAGCGTAAATTTCGTTCTGTTTTGTTTGAAGTGAAGTCAAAAAGAAATTGGATTTACCAGTTTTTCAAGAATGTGTTTTATTGATCAAATTTGTAGCACTTGTAAACAGTTAGTCGTGTGTTGACAACTGTTTTTATTCATTTATTTTTGTTTGGTACTAAGAATGTCGAATTTTAATGTTATGCTGATGGTTTTTACCATAGATGGAATATAGCGATCGTTACACTATATATTATATACTATGCATTGATGAACTGAGAGACTTTGCTTAATCACTATATTTAATAAGGTTGAACAGTTACTTGTTTATTCTAGCAATGATTGAGCTTATCAGTAATTTTGCTTAAACCCATCTCTCTTTTGTTTTAATTAACTCATTTGCATAAATAATAGTTTAATGATGTGATTAGCTGCTGAATGCTTTGGTATATAAACTGTTGAATAATTCATGTTATTGTATCTGAAGAAGCTTGCCAGCAGCAAGCGAAAGCGCTTATTCACTTTTATTCATTCAATGGAATAAAGATTTGTACAGAAGAAGGTGTCTCGTGGTGTGTCCTGATTAGTTACTTTACCATGATAGAAGGTATGTTTGGATAAATATACTATTTAAAATAGGAGTATTAAACTCCATGAAGGGTGGAAGCTGGAAATTAAGCTTATATTTTATTATTATTGCTATTATTATTATTATTATTTGTAGTAGTATTGTATTTTTGACTTTAATCTGGTGTCTACTATTTTTGGCAAAATGTCTTCAACTGACAATTTTAAGTATATTGCATTTATTCTTACTTAGAAAAAATTCACATTTTGTAGAAGTGATTTCTTAGTAATAGCACTCAAATGTGTTGTAATATTGGTTTACAATCAAAATGAAGGATCACAGTTCTTCGTGTATTAACTTAGCCAAAAATAAATGGTGAAGACAGAAAAGTTATTTCATCAAAATGATGACAGTGGTAATGGTAAGATATTTACTTTGATTAGTATTTTTTGGATTGCAGGAATAGGAATAAAAGCTGTTAAGCAACAATTTGATTAGATATTGCAGATTTCAAAAGGAACTATAATATTTGCAGGGGATTTTAATTGTATATTTACTGAAAAGGATAATAATACTATTAATAAATGCTTCTGCTACAGCTTTAATAAACTTTATTAATCTGTTTAATATTCTAGACATTAATCAGCTCTCAGAAACAAGCTCATTATTCTTTACACACTTTTCACATAGACATGGCAGACATTCTAGGATTGGTAGAGTATATGTTTCTAATAATATAACTACTAGATTAGGTAAGTGTAAAGTAGTTACTTGTCCATTATCAGATCATAATGCAATCACTTGAATTTCTGATAAATATTCACAAACATATTTCTATTAACTAGCATAAGTAACTAATTTAAAGGATTTTATGATTTTTTTGTATAGAAATTCAGACATTTATTAATATAAATAATATAAATGACACAGTATTTCAAAGATATTTATACTGGATTCTCTAAAAGTATACTTGTATGGCAAAAATTATAGGCTGGTATATTAATGAGAAACAGTAGGACAAAGTATTATCAGATTTGCAAAAGTAGATGAACTTAAATTAAACACTTATAAGGGTCATAAGGGTAACAAAAATTTAATGAAACAGATTATATGAAGGATATTTAGAAATTTTGCAACATAAAACTATAATAAATTTAGAAAAGATTAAGATACGTTCTTATTCCTTAAACCCTACGCATTTGCATAGAATACCAAACAGATCAAAAGTGATCATTAAATCTAACAATTTCAAAGAGATTCTAAATCCTAATAGTAAAAAAGGACATAGAATTAAAAGCTATTTTAGAGGCATTTCAAATCCACTTTAGTCAAATCAATCTAATTAATACTATAACAAAAACAAAGGAAATTATTAAAACCTTTATAAGACAGAGTATTAAAAATAAACTATTGAAAGATCAGACAAAATTAATTGATAAACCTATTTTAATGTCTGACCTTAAAAATATAATTAATAAATTAAAACCAAATAAAGCCCCAGGAAATTATGGTATTTTACCAGAATTATATACATCTACATACAAACTAATATTTCAACCTAGCAGCTGCCCCGCACTATCAAATATTCTTCAACCTTATACACCCCCCCAGACCCCTCAGATCTTTTCACCAAAACCTTATTTCCATCCACAAACCAAAGCGCCCAGCTGGTCAGCTTCTAATCTCCTTTACCCTAGCTAAAAATGGAATGTCCTGCCCTCTACACTGAGGACCTGTGACAACCTACACTCCTTCAAAACACAACTCCACTGCCACCTGCACACTCAAAGAAAATGTAACTGTACTCTTCATTCTAAACCTCCCAAGCTCCCCTCCTCCTTCTCTCCTGGCTAAAATTTTTACCTCTCTAATTTGCCTCTTAGTCATACATTGTTAATGTAACTAACATACCCTCTTCTAACCTTATGTTCTATGCCTGTCGTCCTCCAGGACAATTCTTCTTTAACATCTTAGTTGCTTAATTTTAAATGAATTCATACTGTATATGAACTGTTTTGTGGAATTTCCACCTATTTTGATTTTAATAATTGTTTTTTGTATTTTACTAGTATTTTCATTATGTGATTTAACATCGTAGCTTTTCTCAACGGGCCTCCACTGAAAACGGGCTCTCGAGTCCAGTGGATCTTCCCGGTCACCAAACTGAAATAAATAAATAAATAATAAATAAATCAATGCCTAAAGAAGCTTTGGTTATACTGGAAGTATACTCTGGTTTATCACATGTTCAACCATCTTGGAAACATACACAGACCTCTCCTATTTAACAAATTGGTAAGGATGCAACAAAATGCTCCTCATACAGACCAATTTCATGACTAAACATTAATTATAAGCTACTGATGGCAGTTTATATAAATAGAATTAAACAATTTTTTCCACGTTAATAAATGAAGACCAAACTGGTTTTATATCAAATATTTATTTATTTATTTAGTTAGTTATTTATTATATTTGTTTAATGGGTAATGTCCATCTGGGCCAGAAACCCATTTTTAGTGGAGACCCAGGGAGAAAAACTCCAAACATACAGCTGAGAAAAGTAAGTAGTAATACTATTAACAATATTAATAATGTTTGATAACTCACCGTATAAAAAATAAGAAACAAACAAATTATGGTACAGACAAGACTTACAGTTTCAAAACAGTGTTTGACCATTGATTTCCTAGGATTTAAGACTACACTAGCTGTTAATAGGAGAAGAATAAAAATGTTAGTCAAGTGGAAATGAACAGTAGCAATAGCAGTTGAGCTAGATAGGATAAGGAGCAGTTATAAGAGAATAGATGGAGAGTGGGTAGACTTAGCCAGAGGTATGGCAGGAGCAGAGCCAATGATTTGATAGATGTTCTTCTACGAGGTGTGTGAACTCATGATAGTTAGGGTTTTTTTTTGCTATGGGATGAGTAAGAGTGTTCCAAAACTTGGCAGTTTTATAGGTGTAGAAGGATGAGCCTTGAGTGTTGTGGGGTTGGATATCATTTAACATTAGTTTGTTTAAGGACCTAAGTGATCTGTGATTTATATTTGGTTGAATTAGGTTAGTAAGTGCGTGACAGTCATTGGGTTGGTGAATCATTTTCTGGGCTATGGTTAATTGATTCAGTATTAAAAGGTTTGGAAGTTCTAGCCAGTTGAGTACTGAGCAGTGTTGGGTTCTGCATGGGTGGCCTGTAGCGAACCTCAAAATTTCATTATAGCAGGATTATAGACTATTCAGATCTGTTTTACATGGGTCAGTAAATATTTTGGATCCATAGAGGAGGATGAAAAGCAGTTGTGATCAGGCAGTGACAAGTCTGGCTCTACCAAAAAGGTATGGCTTGGCTCTATATAGGGTGCCTAGTTTGGAGTGGACTTTTTTAATGATGAGGGCGATATGGAAATAAAATCTTAAGGTATCATCTATTGTGACACCTAGAAGTTTGGATTGACTTATGGGTTCTATTTTGGTGCCATTTGAGGAAGATATTGCTAGAGAGAAGTGGCATGTTTTGAGTTTGTTATTTCTGAAAACTATTGTCTTGGTTTTGTTAGGGTTTAGTATCCGATATAAATGCAAATGTTAATATAAAAAGAATAATCACAATAATAGATTATGTTAATACTAGTAATGGAAATGTAACTGTGATAAGTTTGGATAATAATAGTGCATTTGATTTGGCACATTGGCAACATTTATTTTCTGTTGTGGTGGAATATAATTTTTTGAAAAATTTTATTCATCTCATTAAATTTCTGTATGCAAAATCTTTTGCTTATATAAAAATGGTAAATATACTTCCAAATCAATTTCAATTACTAAGGGTACTAGGCAAGGATGTCCACTATCACCATTATTATTTGCTATAGTTATGCAACCATTTGCTAATTTTATTACATCAAATATTAATATGAAAGGTATCCTAAAGAAGGATGGATTGAATGTTAAAATACTTCTTTTTGCAGATGAGATCTTATTAGCTCTGAAAAAATTGTAGTCATTCCCTCCATGCTTTATTTAATTCAGTAGAAATATTTCAGGAGATGTCAAGGCTTGCTTTAATGATAGTAAAACTAAGATTTTACCAATAATTTGTAACAGATATAAAATACAAAAAAATTCTCCACATATATACCAGATGACAACAAAATGAAATGCTTAGGAATTGTTTTAAAATATAATATTAAATATATAATAACACTTAAGTATGTTAATATTTTAAACCCTATAAAATATCTCATTAATAAATGGAATGAACTTTTTCACAATAGAAGAGAGACAGTCATTAATAAAAATTATTATTTTTGGAAAAAAATATTATATTTAATACAATCCATATCCCGTCCCCTTCCAAAGATATATATTAGTTTAATTCTTTGATTCAAAATTTCCTTTGGTATCTTAACAAGATTGGCATTAAATCATCATTTAAGGGCCTGGACAGAAGAATGCATTGATTTTCCTGATCTAGAAATATTGAATGAACTCTGTAATTGATTATTAAAACAAGAACTTTATGACTAAATTCTAATTATTTTGATTTATCAAAAATGATAGGATTTAAAAAAAAATTATATTTTGGCATCATTTGATAAAAATGGGAAAGTACATTCTACGGATTTTATCATAAATAATGTTGATATAAACAAAGAACTGAGGCTAGATATGTATATTTATAGACAATGTATCATTCAAACAATTATTTAATGGATGCAAAAATAAGAAATACTGTTTCTAAATTTATAGAATTTTTAATCAATTGAGTAATTCATACTGTGAGATTCAATAAAATGTATGTGTTTGCATGGTGAGCAGCAGCAGTGATTACATATTAATGCCATGCACTGAGTTTAAACATACACAATCATGGTTTTGTGACTGGCTAACAGCCAGGAAACTGTGTAAAGCACTATAAATAACATACTTGTTTACCATAGCAGAAACTAGCTTAGTGGGATTGGGTAGAATTCCACAATGATTACCAGGTTTTATCATACAGTAATGTATATGGTCCAAACACAGTACCGGACAGTGTATATGGTGCATATTATTGTGAAATCCCATTCCAGGCATTCTGTACAAAAGTTGTGTAAATGATCTGTAAGGGTGCATGGATTGCCATTTAAAATAAGCAGTGAAGGGAAGTGTGTGTATTGAATACGGACACACAGAGGAGTTGAATGAATGAACACAGGTAAAGAGGGCAGGTGAAATACTGTAATCTACAGCAGATGAGGGCATGTAAATGGAAGATAGTTGTAGCAGAAGCACTAATCACATATCAACACCGTATAGTACAGACTGCACAGTGAAAATGTATTTTATGTAGCTGTCAGACACAATGACATAACAATAGAGAAGATCTCTTTGTGAGGTAAGCATCCTGACATGAACAATGGAGAGGACATCTATCAGGAATGTTGTATACAATCAAGGTCGGGTGCATATTGTGAAGCTGTGCAAACTGATTTGTCTGAATATGAGTGTAATGTCAGCAGAGGTCTCCAATAAGTGGGACACAGTTACATGCTCATGGATAACAGAAAAAGAAGCATGCACAATCATGGACAATATCAGAATAATACCACCAAATAACCCCATGTCTGTGATACAACTTATGTGATTATGAGTGATCATAGATGGTTCTGCATGAACACACTTCCACAACTATTATGCCATGCTAGCATTCTATGAGGGCAATCAAGGACACCATCCTGTCAATGTAACCCACACCAGCAATATTGTCCAACAGCTATGTTTGTACTGTGTGCATAACCAGAATAGGTATAACACATGCATTTGATGTAACACTTTGGAGAGTGTTCCACACCATCAGAGAGTAATGTTTGTGCAACAGAAATAATACCTAGGTATGGCCAATAAGATTTGTGACAGTTCATTCTGGAAAATGTACACTTCAGTTACAGATCACTGGAAGATATGTAGGGAAGAACATGAAGAAGGGTGTATTGAACTCAGTTATTGGTGTTACGAAGGCTGTGAACTATGGAGGTATTATGGCCTTTGATGTGGATGTCCTGCACATATGTGATAGTTGTGTTACATACAAGGGAGTAGTCACCACAGTGGCCACATACTGTTGGACATTCCATATGCCATCTAACTCATAACATAGGTCACCTGCAACTGGTCTACTTATAGGGTGTGACATGTATATTATCCTTGTTTTCATAATGTTACAAATCCTCCCATGTTTTTGTTTCATTTAATGTGTTGCAATGGCTGTGGCACCAATCTTTGGTCTTTGTTGATACTGTCTGTATTATACTAATATCACACCTGGAGTCACTGATTGCTTACAATCTGTACTCCTCCAGACAGCTGTTTGGACACAGGATGTGCATGGCATTCTTGACATCTGTGACTTAAATAATGGACAGAAAAGGGCCTAACAGACAGCCCTGATATACAGACCTGATGACTGGACCCAAGATATAGGTCACTCCACACATTTCAACATATTTAGATGCCAAATATGTGATCCAGTGGTCTAACCACTTGGTGATATAGGTGTTTATCGGCACTCCTGACATTGTAGAGTGAATACCTCAGTTAGGATTTGTGTTGAATGATTTGGCCTGGTCAAGTTCCATGGGATGATTGTATTGTCATAATGCATGCCCTCAATGACCTATTTGAGGACATCTAACAGATGTACTAAACATGGATGCAACATTAACAATTCACATGTGTGTGTGGCACACAGCCATCGTATTACTAGTGTCCATTTAGAAAAGGTCCATGATGACATGTTGATCTACCTCACGGATGAGGAGAGTCAGGATGTGTTTATACATGTATGGATCAGGTGCTGTCCCTCGCTACTCATATGGATGCATATTGATGTACACCCTTCTACGGGAACATAGTCCATGTGGAGGGTGTGCTGTAGAGTGTACCAAACTGTGTCAGGTAAGTGTATGTTCTGAGTCAAACTAACGTGATCTGTGATGTTGACACAGCCCATTGATTTTGCATGATAGACCTGGATGAAGGCAAGACAGAGCATACTGCCTATCTTGATTTGGCCGAGGGTTTGGAAACAATCCCCCACTCAGGGATCATTGAGAAACTCACACAGCTAGGGGTTAAATAACTGACTCACCAACAGAACACATACTATGGAAGTTGGTGAATCAACTTCTACTAGTAGAGCTGTCACCACTGGCATACCTGAAGGATTTATGTTTGGCCCTTTACTATTTGGAATCTACTTCGACAGTCCAGGCTAAAGTATATGACCTTTGGCTTACCCAGTTTGCTGATTGTTGCATATTGGGTGGAATCATTGAGTTCACCAATGATAATAACATATTACAGGAAGGGCTAACACAGACAAATGATCAGTGCCAAAACTACATGGTCTACAAATAAACACAAAAATGTGTCATTATTTTGGCCTTCTGCAAAGTGGAATCCCATGTCAATTACATCATTGGCAGCACTCTCCCTATGTTGAAACTTGGTGGTCCAAGACCTAGAGTCACATGTAGATAGCAATCTGAAGTTCGAACACCAAGTGTCCACAGTGATATGGAAAGGTTATGTCATGCATCTCATAAGTCAGGCCATTTTATTGAGATCTGAGGATGATATAACAGCACTGCACTTGAAACTAATCCGAACACTAATAGAGTATAACACTCCCTATTGCATGCACCTTGCCAGATTCCTGCAGCAGCTATAGCGTCCACAGGGGTTTCTTACCAAGAAAATATAGTGCCTACAAACCATGCCATGATGTATGTGGCTAAACTGAAACCCCATCACTGTAACCTGTATTATATAGGATGAGGTAATTTGTGCCTGCCTGCAGGCCAGTCTCTGACTCTGCCCTTATGGGAATGCAGCACATTCGCAAATCAGCTCTAGGTGATGACATCAGTAGAGTCTGGTGAGGAGAAAATGATAATAGCAGTGTTCTACATGCTGACATAAAATGCTGTTTGCTATGTCAAGCGAGTGCACAAACATAAACACCCCAGTTGACTGACACCAACTAAAGAAGCCTGTATTTAAAGCAAGTTCGACAGCTCAAGTCTGACTTGTAGAATGTCAGACAATAGTTTATAGGTGATGACATCAGCAGTGTCTGGTGAGGAGAAAAGGTTAATAGCAGTGTCCCACATGCTGTTGTAAAATGCTCTCTCTAATGTCAAGCAAGTGCACAAACACACACCTCCCAGTTGACTACACCGAGATCAGAACACCTACCTAAGTACACAGACTAGAGAACTCAGTACTTTATGCAAGTGCTACAGCACAAGTCTGACTTTTTCAGGGTTGCAAGACAACTTACAGTGGATGACATCAGCACTGGATATTAGAGAGAAGCTATTAGGAGGCCAGCATCTAGCATGGAATGGATGTGTAGCCATCTACAAGTGTCAACATTTTGGCAATCCATGGAATTGGACTGGTAGCTGTCAGATACACACTTATGCTCTTCTGGCTACACACACACACACACACACACACACACACACACACACACACACACACTCACACACACACACACACACACACACACACACACACACACACACACACACACACACACACACACACACACACACACACACACACACACACACACACACACACACACACACACCTCCCAGTTGACTGCAGTAAGAGCAGAACCCCTACCTAAGTACACAGTCTAGAGAAATTAGTACTTTATGCAAATGCCACTGCACAAGTCTGACTTTTACAAGGCTACTAGACAATGTATAGTGGATTACATCGGCAATGGACGTTGGTGAGAAGATGTTGGAAGGTCTACATGAAATGGATGTGTAGGCATGCTCAGCTGTTGAGATATTTCAAGTTCTGTATGTTACCAGATTGATGAGTGTGCAATAAGAAGTATTTGGTGGTTGTGTTTCAATGTGCAGGTATACTTTAAGAAACAGCTTTACAATCTTCATGAAAACATGTGTCTATATTACAGGTCTATATTAGAACACTAAACATTTGAAATTTCGGGTGTTCTAATATCGACCCATTTTCAGCGAACGCTAAAAATATAGAAGAAACAGACAACCAAATTCTTTCCTAGGGAAAGAATTTGGTTGTCTGTTTCTGTTGCTTCGGTATTTTCAACGCTCTGGTGGAAAGTTACGGGTTGGGTTCAGGTAAGTGTAAGATTGTGTGGACGTGTGTGTTAGTGCAGGTTAGGTGAGTTAGGGTGCGGGTCAAGTAAGTGTGTGATTGTGTGGACGTGTGGGTTCGGGAGGGTTAGGTGAGGTACGGTTAGGGTGCGGGTGAGGTGACTGTGCGATATTGACGGACCTTAGGGTTAGGGTTTGGGTTAATGTAAGTGGATAGTTAGTGGTGTATGTATAGTTTAGTGTAGGGTTAGGTGTAAAAGTATAGGTGTATGTGTGTGGATTGCTGTTTGTTTGGTGTGCTTGTGTTGTGTGTATGTGTTTTGGAACAGCAAATTTTTTCCCTAGGAAAAAATTTGCTGTTCCAAATATTCAATGTTTTTTTTTTTATTGCTAGGGTTTGATATAGGAACACTCGACATTTTGAATGTTCGGTGTTCTAATATAGACCCTATATTACTACAGGTATTAGAAAATCTGAATGTGTGTTGCCATTTTAAAGATGTGCATGGTATATAACATTGACCAAAAAACCAAACGTTGAGAGCAAAAACCTTTATCAAAAACAAAGCTTTCAGGCCAAAACCCTTTTTCAATGCTTAACAAAAGGTACAATAAAATCACATGTTTAAATACAAGCCCATGACATCACATGACCCACAGCCAAGGTCATATGACATGAAATAATACAAACTTACAATAACAAATAAAAAAGACATGTTATAATAAAGCTACATAAAAATGTGCTTACTCAATAAAATATATTATTCAACATATTCAAAGTATATACTTGCTAATATATGTTATTATTTTAACTTTGTGTGCTGTATTTTAGTCATAACAGGCTTTAATGAAACACTTGCATTCAATCCTGGTGCCACATCTGCTGCTAGTCTTACAATCCAATCATATTCTCTATTGTCTAACAAATTACATAAGTCCCCCCCCCTTTTTGACACACTAACAGTGTCTATAACCCTAAACTTAAAAGTGTGAGATATACCATAACTTTTTACATGCTTAGATAAAGCATTCGTGTCACTCCCATTCCTTATGTTGGATTTATGTTCTATAATCCTGTCTTTAGGTTTTCTGGTAGTTTTTCCAACATAAAAGGAGGGACAGGTGTCACATGTTGCCAAATAAACAATATTACTTGTTACACAAGTGGCAAAACAGTTAAAGGTATACACTCTTTTTGAAACAGGGTGAACAAATGTATTTACAGGACTTAATGGATCACACTGTTGTAAAATGTCTACACAGCAACTACAATTATAACAGGAGAAAGTACCCTTCCTTGATACACCAATAGATGTAGAATTTACACTACCAAAGTCCTTATACGCTAACATACTTTTTATGGTCTTCATGTTTCTATAAGAAAAACACGCTCTATCTCCCACAACCATCCTGATATCATCCTGTGTAAGAAGGACCTTCCAGTATTTTCTAACTATATTTCTCACCGTGGCAGTCATAGTGCTGTAAGAAGTTATATATCTCAGACAAACCCTGTCCACTGGCTCACTCAATCTTTCACACAGTGTATTAGGTATCTGTAGAAATGTAGGTTTGAAAAGGGTATGTCTATTAGATATAATGTATTCACTAATCTCTTGTATCATATGCGATGAATACCCACTATTCTTAAATTCCACACATGCTTCATTAAGTTGCTTCTTAAAAGCATCATCATCAGTATTGAGTCTACTGATGCGAGCCAATTGCGCCTTAACAATGTCCTTAAACACATGTGGAGCATGCATACTTGATGCATATAGGTACCTTCCAGATGATACTTCTTTCTTAAATACAGTGGTGTTGATAACACCTTCCCTCTTAATTAATGTAATATCTAGAAAATTAATGGTGCTAAGCGAACATTCATACTTAAACTTTAAAAAACTAGTTGAATTATTCAGAGAAAGAATATAATCCTCTGATTCACTATCGGTGCCTTTCCAAAGAAGGAAACAATCATCCACAAATCTTTGATAAAATAACAAATTTTCATTCAAAAACCTCTCACCATCATATATATACATTCTCTCCCATTGGGAAAGAACCAGATTGGCATAAGTATTTGCTGCTGGTGTGCCCATTGCCACACTAGTTTGCTGTAAGTAAAATTCGTTATCAAACAAGAATATATTGTTCCTTAGAACCAGGTCTAACAACATGCAAATATTTTCTATATTTCCGGCTAAAAAACCTGAATATCTCAACAAGAATTCTCTAATGGCATCCAGCCCATAATCATTGGGAATTACAGTAAATAACGATGTAATGTCCATTACCACCATATATATATATGTTCACAGGTATCTGTAGCTAGACTCATATTCATATGCCAGTTCTTGAGCTTAACTAAAAAATCACTAGAATCTTTAAGCACTGTGTGACAAAACTTTAGTAATGGTTGTAGTTGTCTTTGCAGGTAGAGTGATATGGGTTCAGTAATCCACCCATTTCCAGAGACGATAGGTCTCATCGGGGGATTAACCTGTGACTTGTGCAGTTTTGGTATGCCATATAACTGCGGCACTACAGGGCACGGTACTGTAAAGAAATGAAATAAATCCAACGAAATATCTCCTCTTAACTGTAGGTCATACACACACATATTAACGTAACTAATGCATTTTTTTACTTGTAAAAGTGTAACACGCTTAAACGCTGTATCATCATCCAACAATAAAAGCACTGAACCTATGTAATGTTCTCTATTCATAATAACAGTTGATCCCCCCTTGTCAGCTTGTTTTATCACAATATGTGAGTTTTCCTTTAATTCATTCAAAGCAATATATTCTGCATAAGTTAAATTATAATTTCTCTTGTAATTATTAGTTGCATAAGCCTTCCTGATTGCATCCTCACAGAGATCATTAAAAGCTATAAGTACAGGGGCATAATTAGGCACAAAAACACTGCGTCGTTTACAAACACTAGCATCATATTTGTTATTTTTAAAAATCAACTTCAGTGCTATGGACCTTATAAACAACTTTAAATCAGTCAACACTCTCACAATGTCCTCTGTAGAGGTTGGAATATATCCTAGTCCTTTTGCCAGAAGCATATAATGCTCTTTTCTCAAAGAGAAATCAGAAAGATTCATAGTACTTGCCATCACCTTCGAGCTATCTTCAATTGTTTTAAAGGACTTTCATTTTTCCGTGTGCCATCCAATGGAGTGGTGGAGTCCCTCTGTTTAGCTCTACCTCTGGATCTGGACCTAGACGTAGCCATCCGCTCCTGCACCCGCTCAGCTTGCTGTAACCGAAAGGGTTTGCTAAATAAAGTAGACAAACCTTTTTGTTGTAACACTTCTGTAGTATTTTTATTACCCAAAGGAGCTGCAACAGCACAAATCTCCATTATTTTATTTCCAGTAGCACCCATATTGACAGTACGAGGCGTGGTATCCGTTTCTGCAGGCTTAACACAAGTTACGCTGCTGCTCAATGATGACAACGACGTTAGCTCTTCACTTGGCGCCAATTTTGAAATTCCAGCACTCAAAGCAGGGAAATCATCTAGCGTGTCTAATGATGCTGTGTTCTTTTCCAGCGTAGATGCACGACCTTTGCTGGTGAAGTTAGACCTTACATGTGAGCCCATGGGATCTCTAGAGTTATCATTTTTTTCATTTTTCGGCCAAGAGAATATATTACCAGCTTGGTAATCGCCCATGTCACGTAACAGCTTCCTCTTCTTCACAACTTCTAGCCTGTCATCTAATGAGCTCAGTCTGTCTATCATAGACTGATAGGATAATTGCAAATTCTTAAAACAGGACATAGAAAGTAATTCATCTTACATTTTAATAATATCCCTTTTTAGCTCATTTTCAATATCCAGAAAAAAGTTGTTCATTAGAGACATATAATCTTGGCTCAACTTTAAGTTGAGACACTGCCATTGCTTTAACAACTCAGGATATGTATTTCCATAGGAGGGCATTTTTAATACCCTCAGACCACGCGGAGCTATATCCTTCTCCAGATAGGCAGCAAAACTGAAACGTTGCCATTGTAGGTGTTTGAATGTGCTAACTTTTCTTTCCAGAACTTGTAACTTGTGCTCAAAATCCATTACATTAGTAGATGGCATTTCAGCTGTATTCCCTCTTTCGCCATTAAGCTCTGAGGCAATGTGTAACAGAGGATTGACTTCTTTTTCAACCAGAAATTTGAGTCGATTTTGTAATTCCATCACTGGCTGCTGCAGGCTATCAAAAAATTCCCAACTTCACAGCAGAAGAACAAAGACTTGTAATATCCAACACTGCTGTTAACAAAAGGTACAATAAAATCACATGTCCTGGGCTTGTATTTAAACATGTGATTTTATTGTACCTTTTGTTAAGCATTGAAAAAGGGTTTTGGCCTGAAAGCTTTGTTTTTGATAAAGGTTTTTGTTCTCAACGTTTGGTTTTTTGGTCATTGTTCTATTTAACAGCAGTGTTGGATATTACATGGTATATAACATGACATTTGTTATTAATTTAGGTAGTGTATTTGATATATTTGTGAACATGTACTGAGAGACTAGGGTGCAGTGCATAAGGGGAGATAACAGATGACTGCATTGTAAATACATGACATTACCTTAGATAGGGCCCTCATTTTTTTTGTTTTTGTTTCCACATGTAGTTTCTTCTCATGAACATTAAATGGACAGTAAACACAAGTAATACATGCTATTGTCCACTTTGCATAGTACACCACTGAGCAGCGGATTTTTGCTTAGTGGTGCTGTGTGATCGAAACAAAAACTGCAACAATGTTGCAAAAGCTGCAGCAATGTATCCTTTTTGACCCTTACACTGTCTCTGGCTTCTCTGCAGGTTTTCTATTTGCTTCTTGTGTGGGCCACTAGTCCAGGTATGTGCAGTGACGGGAGGTTGTATATTACTGAACAGAAACTGTGAAATGTGTGCTCCTTACTTAGATTTAAAACCTTTATACAATTACTTCAACACTTTGTAATTCTAACCTGGCTGACACACCCACTGGAGGTAGGGGAGTCAGTATTGCTGTTGTGTTTTCCTTCTCCATAGCAGTAACCATTCATAGTTGCAATCCGTTAGCAATAAGCACTGAGGGAGTGCCTGCACCATGTTTGCATTTGATACACAGAGCCAAGTACTTGAGATTCAGCAATTCTAATGAGCTCACTCCTCATTTGCATCTTCAAAGTGCTCACAGCTCTGAATCTGCATTATAAAAAATGAATCATGTAGCTATGGAACCTGAAGGTGAGGATGCTTGTTTATCTAGATAAACCAAAATGAGATATTACTTTGGGGTTTATCTGCACAGAAGATTACTGCTCTTGATAAGGCATATTTACATTTTTCAGCTATATATTCATTATGCTGAAATGTCAATAAGAAAAATTTGTTTATATATATATGGGTCCCCTTCAGGATGATGAAATTCAAAACTTCGAAGCCCATATGATCACAGACCATATGTTTGAAGTTTTGAAATACCGACATTCTGACACGGGAAATCGCATACAACGTGGACCGGGAGATTTCCCTTGTTCTCGCTGTAGTGCAATGTCAGAGTTGGTATATTTAAGTAGGGGGGTGTAGGGGTTGCACACTGCTATACACAGTTTAATGTGTGTTTTTTAATTTTATGGGTCTAGTTCACATTTTCGAACAGTCTTGGCCATATGAATTTCGAACATTTGAGCTTTTGGTTATGTGAGGTAGACCCATATATATATATATATATATATATATATATATATATATATATATATATATATATATATACATTCACAAAAGCTACTTTTATCTATATGCATTTTTGAGAAGTGTACTGATGGCATAGGCATGTTTATCAGAGCATTTTACTTTCTCAGCTGTACAGCCTTATTATCTGTAATCACAAGTGGTAATTTTACAACATTTTTCTTGGTATACTCTTCTGTTGTTATTTCTGTGAAATGTAAATGTACTGTATTGTCAATGACAAATCTAATTTTATCTGTAATGAACTTCTGACATCAGGTATATGAAATCAGATTGGCTATAACATCTATAATAATAAGATACCCTTTATATAGAACATCCAAGTTTTATCAGTATTTATGATAAGATATAAATTTATATGTATATATAAACATGAAATATGATTAACACTATATATATATTTATATTTATATGTAATTGCAATCAAAAAGTAGTCTTTTATATACTGTATCTAGATCTATGATGGTTTTTTTATATAGAAGTTTCATGAATTTTTTATTATAAATAAGGATAGAATATATACATGAAAATAATCTATTCATTGATGGTGGATATATATAGAATTTTTTTGAATTTATATGCATTACTAAGGACTGAGCCTATATATGAAATTACTATGAATAACATGATTTGTCTCTAATATAGGTTCTTAAAGAAAACATTGGCATTGGTTTTTAGAAGCATATATCTGTTGGTTTTACTATTATTTTTATGATATTAAATATAGACATTATATACTATATATACCAATATATAGGTAGTAATGTATTAAATTGTCAACTATATATCTGTGATCAACAGTCTATAGACTTCTTGACATATATTATATTACTTGAACTTGATGGTTTCTAAAAGAACCTTAACACGAAGTGTTTTTAAGTTACACCCTGTTATAATTAATTGAATAAGTGAAAACTGAATGGTATTGGTCAACCATGACTTTATCCAATTACTGCATTTTAGATATAATGAATGTGTTTTTATCTATTATTTATTGAATCTGAAGAAGCGTGCCTTTGTGGATGCACGCGAAAGCGCTTATTCTCCTGTTTTAAATAAAGAATTGTCTTCTTACGTGGTGGTGCCTTCCAGTTTATACTACATCAATGACAAAGGGGTGTTAGCCTTCTAGTATGGCCCATACACCTCTAAGGGAGTGCTGGACACAGGAAAACATATAAGACAATTGCTTAAAATGGAATGTTCTGTGGTAAATATATGAACATGTTTCAGGGACAGTTTATTTGATAGCACTTTTAGCATTTCACTGCTGGTTTGTTATCAAAATGTGTTATTTGCCTGTTGTTTTGGGGGTGGCAGAGCCAAGTTGCATTTCTGTTTTGGCACAAGCAAGATTTGGCTATTGTTGCTGTCCTTGTTTTGGATCCAGCCTTGATTTGTATGTGATTGTAATATGTTACAACCACACAATTCATTTTTTTATATTTGAATAGTTAGACTGTTTTATGTTTCTCCAGTGGGTAATAATGAAATAGCTCCCTTTTATGTGTTATAGTCAGAGCAGGATTTTTATTTTTGTGATACTTGTGTTTATTATCCTTCTTTTGTGTTTTATGGCCCCTAGGACTATGGCACCCAGGCATCTCAATCCCTGCAAACACCCCTTCAATGAACATGAAAATGAAATAATTGTGGAAGCATTTAGGCATCACAGTGCCTTTCTGCTTGAGAGATGACATGGAGATATGTCCAACAGAATGTAAATTTGGCAGCAGATAGTGGCTGATGTGAATGCAGCAAATGGCCAGAAAAGACATATGTTCAGGTGCGCCATACGGGCACTGAAATGATTTCATCAGCCCAGAGTAGAGCAGCTACAGTCGCCTGTGAATGGATGGCTACAGGGAGGGATGGGACCTGATAATCCGATACTGGACAGGTGGAGGGTGAGACACTCAATCAGGGCAGTATGAAGTATGAAACTGAAATACATCTCATTACTTTCTACCTTCTCTCTTTAATGACTTTCCAGTACAGAAGTATGAGCCAAACTGAGGATATTCAGGGACCATCAGTACTTTTGAGAGGTATGAATGCATGGGTGCCAGAGCCATAGTGCCAGGGGGAGGGGGTGCCCCCCCCACACACTTTTACAGCTGCAAGACCTGTCGGAAAAAATGATTGAAATGGAGTTTTCACACTAATGTGGATTCGCACGCGGAAGTTAAACCAACTAAACTAGCTGTTCTTGTTTTCTTATTGCTCTGTGTTACAGTACTTATGCTGCCACTGTTCTGTTGGTGCTGCCAGAGTCATGCCAGTAAGGAGAGTTTTGTGTGTGTGTGTGTGTGTGTGTGTGTGTGTGTGTGTGTGTGTGTGTGTGTGTGTGTGTGTGTGTGTGTGTGTGTGTGTGTGTGTGTGTGATATTCACAGAATACGTTGCTCATACTGTTGGTCTGTTCCTCTTAACATTTGTGATTTACTGTCAAATCAGTGAGAACTGAATTCACTAAATAATGATATCCCTTTAAGTATCAGTCTTCCTATCTTTCAGGAAACACGTGTTAACACGAAACACTTTATTTTAGCAACTTTCTAAGCTTATACAAACAATATTTAAAATGTGTCCCTGGTTTTGGGCCTTTGCCCCACTCCCAAATACATTTTGACTTTTTCCAGATTTCTTGTGCTGCAAAGTTGATAGATTTAGTTGAGTGTCAAGTGGATTTTACAAGGAGCTGAGAACTTCAGGGGAAGAAATTTTTAGTGTTACTTATACTAAGTTGTTTATGTTTTCGGTTGCACATCAGGTAGTATACTTGCTTTTGATGCAAAAGGCTGTGGGTTCTACTCCCACACTATGCAGATGGATCACTGATACTGTACTGTGTTGTACTTTAAAGGAAGAGGATGCTGCAGGACTATGACTATCCTTCTTTGGAGTAGTGACCTAGTAACTATGTTTCTGTTATCAGTTTGCCATCCATTTTCTATTGCAAAATTGCTAGCTTTTAAATTTTTTTAATGTAGCATAGGCAATTTATTCTTCAAGAGCAACAGACACTTTATTTATAGATGAAACAATGAAACATAAAGTTGTTTTCTAGCAGCAACCTCTTCATTAGTTACTGATCCCTTTAATGTGGAAGTATTTAGATGACTTACTTCTGCAGAAGATACTGGTGGATAGTAATGACAGAAGTTTGAGTGGCCTTTTATGGTTGAAATTTTCTGAAATGGGTAGTTTTGTCATTATAGGTTCATACATTTTGTTTCATTGCTTACTAGAAGACTGTTCCAAACTACAAATTTAAAACACACTTTAAGTGGTGCTTTATTATACAAGGAATATAATTTAATACAATCAGGAAGGTGAATCAAATAATGCATATATGTATGCTTGCTCAGAGGATGCAGGAGATCAAAATAGAGGAAGAGACCAGTCACTAATGGAGTCCAGCAGGGTTTGGTGCTGAAACCTTTTCTGTTTGGCATATACATCTCAAAAATAGAAGGAAATTCCAAAGGGCTTTGACCAACTAAGTCTGAGATGACTGCACGCTAGGAGCAGTTATTGAATCCCCAAATGACTTTGCCATCATGCAGGAAGGTTTGTCCCAAACAATAACTAGTGTCACTGGTGTCATGAATTGAAACTAAACTCCAAGAAATACATTATTGTATCCTTTGGGAAGTCATCTACTCCAGGGAACTGCCAAATTGACAATGGTCCTTGAGAAATGACCCAGTTGTTTGGCATTTGGGAACTTGTGTGTATAGTGACCTAACATTTGACCAGCATGTGCCCAGAGTCACAAGAAAGGCTTTCTATATTGCACAGCTTAAAAACAAATTGATTTTGACTAGATCTAGAGATGTTATTGTCCCCTCTTTACAAAGCCCTCATTAGGTCAATCATTTTGTATAATGCCCACTTTGGCATGTATCTGTCCAGACCCATGCAACAATTGGAATACCCACAGAGATACCTTACTAAAAGGATACAAGTCCTAAACAATATGTCTTTCATGGACCACTTCAAAGAGTTATCACTATGCTCAGTATCCTACAGTGTGCTTAGAGGTGACATATCTGGCATGCAAGGCATCCTCCGACCTAATACAGATGAACCTACTGAACATCAGCAAGTCAAATGGCATCAGAAATACTCAGTATCCATGTATCTAAATTGAATGTTCTGGAGAGATGGCTATATATCACAGAGGCTACCACTGTTCCAGAACAGACTATCCATTCAAGTAAAACAAAGCTCATCCCTGTCCACATTCAAATGCAACTTGGATCTAAGGATGGGTAATAGAAAATGTGCTCCAGGATTGCCCCTCATACCACTAATGGATAGAAGCAGTTCTTAAATGCTGCATCCCTTACATAGGTCCCGTCAAATTATCTTTAGTATGATCACATTTATTTTCACTAGGGCTAATATATAATTATCAGCCATGGGATAGGTAAGACCAATCAGGAAATGTTAATTTAAGCACCAAAAGGGAAATTGGCTAAGCTTAAAATGTCCTCCAAGTGAACCTATGTTGTGGTAGTAAATAGTTTAAAAAAAATGCCCTTTTTAGATCACTAAGTGCCTCTCTCACCCTTCACCCCCCTCCCCAGTCTTCAACAGCTTCCGGCACCTCTGTATGAATGTGTGAATTTTTGATGACTGAAGCCTATTACTTGATAGAGGACACTTGTATTCACATAACTCTCTGCTGCCACATGTTAAAGTCATTGCTGTACAAACTTACTTACATTACGAAGCAACAACATGGCCTGCCACAGAACATCACTCAGCTAGGTAACTGAGTGCTTTTGTCACACTGGTTACATCTTCAGCCAGTACACCATTTTTTAGTTCTCTAGGTAGAGAGGAATAAACCCATGACTATATCCCAAGTAAACAATCTAAGTGCTCGAGATTGTAAGCTTTTGCTTACATAGGTTCGATAAATCATTGTTCACTTTTTTAAGCATTCAGTGATTTAACATAGACCATTTCTTTTATCATGAAAACTGTATTTTATCCAGCTGTAACACTTTAATATTGTAGGAAAACCATTAAAACAGATACAGTATCTATTTATCTTAACAGAAATTAAGTTTTGGAAGTAAATCTTTCTGTCACCGTGATTCTACCATATTAAAATTTCAGCATTTATATGTGATATTGATACACCTGCATGATGTGACTAGTTTACAGTAAATAAGTATAAAATGTATATAATAAAATAAAATAGTAAACAACAGAATAGTCTGTGCTTTATTCCATTTTATTAAATTATATTTTGTTTTTATCTTATTTTTTTTATTTTACATTTGTTTACCGGGAAAGTCCGACTTGACACAAGTCCATTTTCAGCAGAGGCCCGGGAAGAAAAGGTCCAGTTAAAAATACATAATCAAATCAAAAGGATGAATCAGCAACATTTACACAATGGATATCTAGTAATAGATAGTAAATGGCCTAATGTAACATATAACAACAAAATGAGGAAATACTAATACATTGTTTTTTGTGGCAGTTAATATATAGTAATGGCCTAAGATAACATATAACGCAACAGATTAGTCATACCCAGTAAATATAAAAATAGTATATATTTCTTATAAGTTTCCCATAGTACATACTAAAATATGCATTCATTACAACAAACACACTCAGATGACAATTTCTTCCCCAAGGGGGTTAGATGGATTACATAGTTATTGAGTCTATATGGGGAGCAGGTTGTTCAGCAAGCATTCACCCTGGGGAGTCAGGAGCATAACCAGGTATTCATATAATGTGCTCTGAGGAGGTTTTTGAATTGAGTGGGGGAACTAATGGAGGTCAGGTTGCAAGGTAAGGCATTCCAAGCTTCGGAAATGTAATAGCTGAAGAGAGATTTCCTAGCTTCATTGTTGTGTTTGATGACGTGTAGGTGGTTTGGGTACTAGATCGTAAGGTTCTTGTTGTGGAATAAGGAGTAATTAGATTCTGGAGTGCTGCAGTTTTAGTTGGGTAGTAATATAGCTTGTGTGCCAATGACAGCTGATTGAGTTTCAGTTGCTGTGGTAGCTCAAGCCAGTCAAGTTGTTTGAGAACCATGCAGTGATGGGTCCTTTGTGGGGTCTTGGTAGCACATCTAGTGACCTTGTTATAACAAGATTCTAATTTGTTTAGGTCAGTTTTGCAGAGGTTGATTAGTATTGGGGATGCATAGAGGAGGGTAGATAACAGATGTGTCCTGGCTATAGCGGCTTTAGTTTGTTTACTAAGAAATTGCTTGTTGCGGTAAAGGAGGCCAAGTTTTTTATGCAGCTTCTTGATGGTTTGAACCATGTCAATGTCGTATCTGAGGTTGCTATCTATTTCCACACCTAATAGTGATCAAGGTTTTCTTATTGGTTATAATAGAGAAGTTCTCGTATGGAGGAGGGGGATCTACAAGGACTGAAAACAAATTTAATTTTATTAGGATTTAGGATAAGCTGGGAGTTAGTAAACCATGTTTCTGCTAGTGGGAAGGATTTTTGGGTGATGGATCAAAGGTCATCTAGTTTGTGGGCTGTCAATATGAGTGTGGTATCATCACCATATTGTTCTACTGAGGCATTGGGTGTGGAGGATGATAGCTGATTGGTAAATAGTGAGAAGAGTAGAGGGCCAAGGATGGAGCCCTAAGGGACTCCTAGGGATACATGCAAGAGAGAGGATACTTTGTTTTGCCATTTTTCTTCATGTTGATGACCTGACAGGTAGCTTCTAAACCATGAGATAGAGGGGCTGCTGATGCTTAGGATGGATAGTGTATTAAGGAGTCTATTATGGTTGACCATGTCAAAAGATTGAGACAGATCTAAAAACATTTTACCTAATATGATCTCATCAAATCTATGTTATTAATTTGGTTTAATTTCCATACATTTGTAGTTAGAAATGGTGGATATGGCTAAGATGCTAAGAATAAAGCAGATTAAATTGCAAGTTTTCCTACAGGTGGAAAAAAAATGACTATAACCTGTATACAGATAACACAACAGAAGGACAATTTTTAGGGACTCTAAAAGGACTGGAACCATTACTGAAGCTGCTCTAGTTGATAGCCATCCCTGTTTCTCACTTCTTTCCTCTGAAGAAAATGAATGGGTTGATAGACTTTCATTCCTTGGGGATGCAAATGTATAAGCAAGACATGCATAACTTTAGCTTCTAGGAATAAATAAGCCAGTGATTTCTGAGTTCTCTAAGCAATGTATGACTAAACACCATGTATGGTGGCAAAGCAAGATTATCAAGGCATGTTCTTTCTCTTTTGGGAGGGGGAGAAATTCAGTATAGATTTTGAAATACAATAATTATACACAGTAAGACTAATGTCTTCAATATGAGCATGTCACTGTGCACCTTTATTTTGCTTATTTGTCTAGATGACTATGTATTTATATATGCACCTTTAGCATTGTTAGTCCCACTAGATGCAGATTTTCTTTATTAATTGTGACCAGAATGTTTTATACACAATAAATTACTTGCTGGAAGTTATATATACTTTAAATCAGAAAAAACTGCAATGAAGTCCAGTTCTACATACTGTAAATGAACTGCACAGTGTAATGGTGATGCAGAAAAGGAACTCTGAGACTGAGTCCTTGTAAAAAACAAGTTATTCCATACAGTACCAGGAAGATGTTCTTCATCTCACATTGCTGCAGTCCTTACATATGGGTAGTCCGCTGTCCTCGGTCGGCCCGAATACCAAAGTATTAGGCTGACGTCGGTCAAGGCGCTTAAGACTGACATCAGGACGTCAGGGTACAAATGCGCATGACCGACGTCATATCCTCAGTCTTTTTTGCCGCATGGTCCGATGCAGAAGCAGCATTGCAAGTGCCGTTCGGCGTTCTGAAATTTTTCGAGTTCAGAGTTTCAGACCGAATCAATGTTGGCTAAGTACCCCGTTGGGGAATATTTTGTTTTTTTCTTGCCTCAGTGTTTTACCGGATGTCAGAAAAAGTGAATAACTGTATTTCTTGTGGGAAACAGATACCGCATAGGGATTATCATTCTTTGTGTATTCCTTGTTTGGGGCCTGAGCACGACGTTGTTGGGTGTCGCTTTTGTGCTAGGTTCAATAAGCGCACTATTAAGCGAAGGTTAGATTGTGCTAGGCTGGTCTTCGGGAAGCGGTGCAATTATAATATGCCGTCGGATTCTCCGGCGCCCGCTTCTTCGAAGAAGCGCAAAGACAAAGCAGTTAAACCCAGGCAAGAAGAGTCGTCCATTCCGGACGCCGGTTGTTTAGAGGCGTCAGTGGAACCGGTGGTTCCGACGGAGGTTTCTCTGGAGTCCCAGGGAGAGACTTTGATATTGCAGGATGTGGCCTCTCAGGAGGCAGGTCAGGCTGAAGGGGCTTCTCAGGTTACTGTACTCCCCTCCCTTCCTAGGGTGGTTAGGCCCTCTCCTTCTGTTTCCAAGGCTTCTCCCAGAGGCAGGCCAGGTTTAGCTTCTGTTGGTGTCACTCCTAGTGCAGCAGGGTCTGTGCCCAAGAAGCACATGCTTAAAATGGCAGAAGATTTGATTACTCTGATTAGAGGTTCTTTGCCCCCTCCTGATAAGAGGCCTAGGGTGGAGCCAGAGTTGGGGAGTTTTGAGCAGGCTTCGGATGTTTCTGAGTCTTCGGCTGAAGACTTGCAGGAGTACTCTCCTTATTCTGATTCTGATGCAGACGATTCGACTCCTTCTGCTTCTCCTCCAGAGGATTTTTCTTTTTCAGAGACTCTTCATTCCATGAGGGAACATTTTAAGTGGGAAGGTCAGGACTTCTCTGATTCCAGGAAAAGGCTTAGGGAATTTTTGCTTTTACCCCAGCATAGGCCCTTGGCTATACCCCCTGTTCTGGATGTTGTGGAAGATGTGTTTGCAGAGGCTTCACTTAATCCTGATTCTCTGCCTCCTGCTCCTGTTAAACCGGATAGGTATTACAGGGTGCCTGAGGCTCATAAATATCTTTATAAGAGTCCTAGGGCGGACCCAGAAACTGTTAGTCAGGGACCTAAGGGTGTCAAGGCCTCTGTTGTAAAAAATCCGGTTCCTCCAGATAAAGAGGCCAGAGCTTTGGATAGATGGGGAAAGAAAGTCTATACATCTTCTACCTTAGCTATGAGGGCTTTGAATTGCCAGTTTCATATGTTGAAATATCAAAACTATCTTCTTTCTCAATTGAAGTCTAAGGTGGATGCTCTGGCGGAAGGCATTGAGTGTAAAGAATTACAAGATTTGGTGCATGTTTCTGAACAGGTGGGTAAGCATTCTTTACAATGTGGTTTTGATGCTGTACAGGCCTCGTCTAGGGTGGCTGCCACTGGTTCAGTTCTTCGCAGGCACGCATGGCTGAGGGATCAGAATTTATCTGACCATGTTAAGACAAGGATTTTGGATGCTCCTTTACAGTCTGATGTGTTGTTTGGTTCACCTGTGGAGTCGGTCTTGAAGAAAATGGAAGACAAGGCTAAGTCTATGCAGGCTGTTAAAGATTTTTTGCAAGTTCAGCCTCCAAGTTTAGTAGGAATTGGCCTGCTAAGGGGTGGACGTATCCTTCTTATGATTCTCAGTCTAGGGGTAGATCTAGACGTGGTAGGGGCAGAGCTCAGAGTTCTTTCAGACCTAGAACAGGGAGTTCACCTGCACAATCTTTGGGTGAGGGCAGGGGCCAGTCCTTTCGTAAACAGGCCCAATGACCTACCTTTTCAGCTGCCAGATCCTTCTTGCCTGGCAGCACCTTTGGGAGGAAGGTTGGCACTCTTCAAGGAAAATTGGAATTTGATTACCCAAGACAAATGGGTATTGGATATCATACACCGAGGTTACAAGTTTTATTTCCATACCTTGCCTCCTTTCAAAGGCATGCCGGACGTTCCTCCTCAGCAAAGACTAGAGGCTCACAAACAAATTTCTCTGCTACTTCAAATAAGGGCCATACAACCGGTCCCTCTGCCAGAAGTGGGCCTAGGATTTTATTCTCGCCTGTTCCTAGTACCAAAGAAAGGGAACACGTGGAGACCAATCTTGGATTTATCTATCCTCAACACATATCTGGACATTCCCAAGTTCAAAATGTTGACGTTACAACAGCTTTTACCTCTGCTGGGTAAAGATCACTGGATGGTGACTCTGGATCTCAAGGAGGCTTACCTTCATGATAATATCAGGCTCAGTTGCAGAAAGTATCTGCGTTTTCGGGCTGGGACTTCTCATTATCAGTTCTCTGCATTGCCCTTTGGCTTATCTACTGCACCCAGAGTGTTCACGAAGGTTCTGGCTCCAGTGATAGCTTTCTTCAGGCTAAGAGGAATACAAATCTATCCTTATTTGGACGATTGCCTGATTCTGGCCCAAGGAAAGGACGAACTTCTTCTTCATTTACAGTATGTGATAGCAGTGTTAAGATGCCTGGGGTATTCTGTGAATGAAATAAAGTCCAGTCTAGTACCCTCTCAGGACATGTGCTTTCTGGGTGTGAGACTGAATACAGCATCCCAGATGGCCTTTTTGACCCCGGACAAACAAAAGAATCTTTCTCTTTACTTCCATCAATTGTCTCGTCGGTCCAGGCTGACTGCAAGGACAGTCCTTCAAGCCTTGGGGTTCATGGCATCTTGTATTCTGGTACTTCCCAATGCCAAACTGCATATGAGGAAGCTACAATGGTATCTCAAAAATGTATGGACACAGCACTGCCAAGATATGGACACTGTCATTCAGATAATACCTTGCATTCAAAAGGAATTTTTGTGGTGGGCTCAGGAATGTCACCTAAACAAGGGACTCTCTGTGACCCGGCCAGAGGCGAGTCAGATTCTAACAACAGATGCCTCAGACAAAGCTTGGGGAGCTCATCTAAATGGAAAGTGGGTACAAGACACGTGGCCTGCCAGACTTCAACATCTACATATCAACTTGAAGGAGATGTTAGCAGTCCAATTTGCATTAATAGCTTTCAAGGATTTACTTCTTCCAGGGCAGGTGTTGGTTCTAACAGACAACACAACTGTCATGTGGTACATCAACAAGCAAGGGGAACGCATTCTTATCCTCTATGCAGACAAGCAATGATTTTGTGGGAGACTGCTCTCAGTCTACAGCTAAATCTTCAGGCAAGGTTTCTGCCGGGAGCACAGAACTCCTTAGCAGATGTGTTGAGCAGACAAATTATGGATCCCCACGAGTGGAAATTGGATCCTCATGTATTTCAGAAATTGACAGTGTTATGGGGAACTCCAGACATAGATCTGTTCGCTTCTCCACTAAACTACCAGCTGCCAAAGTTTTGCACAAAAGGTTTCATCCCACAGCCTGGAAAGTGGATGCTCTCTCATTCAATTGGAGCAATCTTCATGTGTATGCCTTTCCACCTCTGCCTCTCCTCCCAAAGGTACTCCTGAAGGTCAGACAGGACAAGCCAAAGATGATTTTAATAGCTCCAGATTGGCCTCGACAGCACTGGTACCCATTACTGAGAAGTCTGGTACGGGAGCCTCCATGGCCTTTGCCTTCAATTCCACACCTGCTGTCTCAGGAGAACAGTCATTTACTCAATGTCAAACTTCACTCTCTACATCTAACAGCCTGGCATATTCTGTTTTAAACCCTGGAGGGTCTCAGCTTCCACAGCAAGTTTTGAATGTTATTTTGGAGGCCAGAAGGCCTAGTACAAGGAAAGTGTACGCAGATAAATGGAGGAGATTTTTATTTTGGAGTACAGCAAAGGAATTTGATGTTTCTAAGCCTAATTTAAGTGTGGCTCTTCAATATCATACTGAATTACTGGACAAAGGTTTGTCCTTCTCCTCTATTAAGGTTCATGCTGCAGCAATTTCTGCTCACTATGACTGTGACCCACCATTGTTTTCTCATCCTTTGTTTAAGCAATTCCTTAGAGGGGCAAAGAATATAAGACCCCCACGTAGAGCTCCTACTCCTGCTTGGGATCTCAATTTTGTGTTGGAGAAACTCACTCTACAGCCTTTTGAGCCTGCAGCTACTGCCGAGTTGATATATTTATCATGGAAGACTGCTTTTTTGTTGGCCATTACCTCTGCGAGAAGGGTTTCTGAATTACAGGCCCTTATGGCGGTGGAGCCTTTCTTAATTTTCCATAAGGATAGGGTATCTTTGCGTACTAATCCTTCCTTTATGCCTAAAGTGGTTTCTAGTA
Organism: Protopterus annectens; assembly: GCF_019279795.1. Lineage (NCBI taxonomy): Eukaryota > Metazoa > Chordata > Ceratodontiformes > Protopteridae > Protopterus > Protopterus annectens. The sequence continues at coordinate 467,286,388 of NC_056743.1, read as the reverse complement.
TGGCTTTAAACCAAACTATTCATTTGCCTACTTTTTATGCAAACCCCCAAAATAAAGGGGAAAAGATTTTGCAAACTTTGGATATACACAGGCAGTTGCGATATTATTTGAGCAGAACTAAAGGGTTCAGGCAGTCTCAGCAGTTATTTGTTTCATTTGCTTTGGGTTCTCAGGGCAAGCCTGTTTCAAAACAAACTATTTCTAAGTGGATTGGTTTTTGTATTGCTTTCTGTTATTCCCATCATGGTAAGGAGATTCCAGCTGGGATTAGGCCTCATTCCACTAGGGCTACTGCCACTTCTACAGCTATTTTAAGGGGTGGCTACTAAAGATATTTTGGAGGCAGCTACTTGGAGTTCAGTGCATACTTTCTCTAAGCATTACCACCTTCCACTTTACTCTAAATCTAGGGCTGGTTTTGCCACTGCAATTTTACAGGGCATTTTGGCAGCTCCTAATGCTTTATAGTTTTGCCATCCTCCCTTACCTCTGCTTTGGGATTCTACCCATATGTAAGGACTGCAGCAATGTGAGATGAAGAACATAGTACAGTTTTGTACCTACCATAAATGTAGATGTTCAAAGATCCACATTGCTGCAGTCCAACCCTCCCTCCTTCCCCTCTGTAGTTAGAGGCGGTTGTGTGGTTTGGGTTGTGAATATTGTAAATATTGTAAATAGGATTAGTGCAGGGGTGGTTGGTTGTTTTTTGCTGTCTTTTGGTTTTGGCCTTTCTTTTTAGGGCCTTCTGACATCTGGGGCAAGAAAAGACTGAGGATATGACGTCGGTCATGCGCATTTGTACCCTGACGTCCTGATGTCAGTCTTAAGCGCCTTGACCGACGTCCGCCTAATACTTTGGTATTCGGGCCGACCGAGGACAGCGGACTACCCATATGTAAGGACTGCAGCAATGTGGATCTTCGAACATCTACATTTATGGTAGGTACAAAACTGTACTTTTTCAGACATTTCATGCAGATGAATGTGACTGTGACTCTATCTCTAGTTGCCATTCCTTATGTTAATCTAACTACATATTTTCTACCCTTTCCTTTTTCATAGGTTATTTTCAGGAAGCACAACATTATCATTTTGTGAAATTACTCCCCTTCAGATATTTAAGTATTGGTCATTTCAATGTATTCCATAGACCCAGAATACTAAGAGTCCATCCCCTTCCTATCTATATTGCTTTTTTAAAATTAGTGGCTCTCCCCTTAGATTACTAAAGCTTGAGTTACCCCTTCTTTCATATCTAAATGCTTAGTGTACATTGCAAGTTTTAGGATATTAACCCATATTTTCCATCTAAACTTTAAAATCTGCAACATCTAGCCAAGACTACCAATCTTGGGATTAGTTCTTCTCTTTTGCTTCGAGTGAAAGAAAGAGCATAGAGATATTATTTCCTGGATACTGGTTGCTGATAACCAGAAAGCTTGATAACTGCTTCATAGATGCAAGTTTGGAATTTGTACATATGGTACATCAACATTTTCCTAGTAAGAGAAGAAGCAGAGGGCATTAATTCTGACTGTCTCTGAGTAGGTAGTCATTGTATATGTGGGACTGTCCTGAATGGTCTGATTGCTATTAAAGGTATCTACCAGGAAAAGGCTACAACAAGCCTACAGGCCGTGCATCATCTTGGACAGAACTGTTTATCATCAAAGAGCGTGTGGCCTGCTTCTCAACTTAGGAGATGTATTACTGTTTTTCTTCTCATGAGAGAAGAAGCAAAGGGAGATTGTATCCCAGAAGCATGATGCTGTGGTAAGACCAGCACTAGTAGTAACCAGACAATAGTCAGTCAGGTGAATTCCCTCTTTTCATCATTCTTGATAAAGCAAATTCTTTCCTTTCAGTAGCTACTGTTTGATTAGCTGCTGTCTAACCTAACTTCATGATATCCTATCCCTAAATACTTCATCCATAAATCATCTGGCCTACCTTATTAGTTCCTCTTCAAGTGTTTGGCTGTGCCCTGTATAGAAACATACACCTTGAGTTGACATTTTTCCTGTAAAGGCACCCTTGAAATTTCGCCATTACCTTCTTACACAAAGGGCAACTATTTTGTAGTGACAAGCTCTGCCCCCAGAGTTGCAAACCACATACTGCTGAATGTACTTTGTATTCCCACGGCAAACATCTAATCAATAAAATGGGACTGTAGCCATGCATATGAACTTTCACACTTTGTCCGTTACGACTTTGGAGGATATGGGCATCCTGAGGCAATGTAGAAATTGCATCATGTTTACTGATAACCAGCTAATTCTCATACAAACTGATAAGGTGTGTGAGTGATGTATTTACACAATGTCATTGGGGGCAAACTTCTCACATAAAATCAATCCTAATGTCAATCAGGTTGTCAGTAGTACACACGTTGCACCCATCATACATGTTTCAAAGCAGAGACATAGACCCAAATATGCTGAGGCACTTAAATGCAACCGTCCCAATCCCAAATGACCTCCTAGACAAAGTACACTTAACAAATACCCATAGCAGCCTGGAATCCACTCTTTCAAAACAACACCCACATCAACACATAAAGCCACAGGTCATGGACACTCTAGTTCTACGCTATTAAGGCAAGCAACCAAACAACCCAACATTCTGGTCAATGGAGACTCCATTGTGAGACATGCCAATGTCGCCAGACTGAGTAAGAAGAAAGTCACAGTCAGTTGCTTGTCAGAGGCCAGGATCTGCCACGTTACTCATGCACCTGTGTCATTGAAACATAAGTACTAGCATGACTTAGTCATAGTCTGTGTGGGTGTAAATGACATGAAATGGACCTCCCAAGAATATATGAAGAAAGACCTCATAGAGCTCTTGGAATATGCACCTCAGGCTGGTATGAGCTTAGTACTGAGCAGCATTTTACCTTCTCCGAGGATGATGCCACAATATGAAAAGAAGATGGCTGGCTCTAATAACCAATTTATTTTTGGTGTGATTCTAAGGGAAAGCAATATTTGTCAGCATGGAAAGAAATGGTCAACAGAAGATGCTGCTTTTCTAGGGATGGTCTGCACCTCTCCCCTGTAAGCTTTTGAATATTGACTAAAACATTATTCTCCCCATAGATCCATTTTTATGCAATGCTAAACTCAATGTACTTCAACATAGCAAATCAAAACCAACAAAATCTAAAGGTGTTACTGCTCAATTCAAGGAGTCTAAACAAGAAACTCTGCTCCCCACAAATTGTTCTCATCCTAGAAAATGCTGATGTCTGTGTAGTCACATACATGGTTTAAAGGTGTGGATGCACACCGGCAGTGTGAGACTAGAATGTCTTCCACAAACTTACACCCGCTACTACACAAACAGGGACTAAAGGTGGAGGTATCTCATTTTACATCAAAATAAATATAGCTCAAGTCTGGTCAAACAGGATGATACACATGAGATTTTCCACATTCAAATCACCATAGACAAAATGTCATACCATTTCCTTGCACGCTATTAGTCCCCCTCTATGACCAGAAACCCATAACCCTCACCATCCCACCCAATACTATATTCATGGGCAATTTTAGTTACACCACTGTTGGCTGCACGCACCCTGGTTTAATGTTTCTCTTGTAAGGACAGACCATAAAATGATCTCCTTTTGAAGTATAAATAAAACCTGGATCCCGAGCTAACCCAGGAATATTCATGAACTACTCTAAGGCTAACTTCCTACTAAGTGATAACGTGTCAAATTTTCAAGCCCCCTTAAACCCTGGGAACACTGCTGCCTATGCAGAACTGTTCACAATCAGCTCTATACAAGGATATTAATAGCTGCATAGAAGCAGCTATAACCAAAAGGAAGAAGTTCAGAACTAACTCAAAAAACAAGCCACCCTAGTGGAATTACAATATCAATAGGCTGTATAACAGAAGGAAGAAAATCAGGCAAACATTAGGAGATGTAGCACCCAGCAGGATAAAACTTCTCTATTCAAACCAAACAAGCAACTCAAAGGACAAATAAAGTCTACCAAAGGCAAATTTGAGGTAAATTTGGCCTATCAGGCCATGGAAAACCACAAGGCATTCTTTAGCTATGTCCACAACCTCAAAGGCAATAAACAATTGTGTGCAAAGCTCATTGGTAATGGAGCCACCTATACTGAGTCAAGAAGATATAGCAAACCTACTGGCAGGCAAATTCAGGTCTAACTTTACCCCTAGCTCCCCTTCAATCTCCCCTCAGGAAATACCATCAAATAAAACTCAGCAGGAAACAGGTCCTCAATTTTCTTCTAAGGCCCAGAACACTGTCTAAGTAGGCCCAGACAGTATCCCATGATGCCTTCTAAATAGCATGAAACATGACCTAACTGTAGCCTTCAAACTGGCTTTGTGGCTCATAAATGGAGAACAGCAACAGTTATCTGTCTGCATTAAGGTGGGTCATCTACAGATCCTTGAAACTATAGACGCATAAGTCTCACTTGTCTCATATGTGAAGCCATGGAAAGAATTATCATGGAAATGATCAATAATGATGCAGGAAACCTCAAAACAATGGAGCCAAACCAATTTACTTTTGTCAAGGGCAGATCATGCCTACTCAAGCTGTGGGACTTCTTTGAGAAGATCACCAAGCAATGGATAAGGGCAAAGCTATTCACACTGCCTATCTCAACCCGACCAAGGCATTTGACACAACACCTCACCAGAGCATTGCTAATAAACTCAAGAAGTTGGGCATAAAGTTTTATTTCACCCAGTAGACAGCTAGCTGACTCATAGACAGGACACAGGAGGTTAGAATTTGGGAATCTACCTCTACAAAGAGGCAGATTACAAGTAGAGCCCATTAGAGATCAGTCCTGGGACAGATCTTTTTTGGCATTTGCATCTCTGAAGTCAAGGTCAATGTCAAAGGCCTCTGGCTGGCCAGATTTGCAGATGATTACAAATAAGGAGCAGTCATAGAATCCTGCACCAACACTAATGATCTCCAGCAAGGGATGACACCTACAGGTAACTTGCATCAGAGGCATAGACTGAAACTGAATGCCAGGAAATGCATAATAGTATGCTTCAGGAAGTGATCCATCCCTGGTAATTATCTTATTGCCAGCACACCCCTAAGAGTCAACCCAGTAGTCAGAGACTTGGAGACACGCATAGATGATAATCTACCATTTGACCATCACATGTCTGCAGTAGTGAATAAATCATTTTATGTTGTGCAACTTACGTCTTCTGTGTCAAAGGAGGTCATTGTTCCACTGTATTCAGCATTTAACAGACCAGTATTTGAATACACTGCCCTCGTTAATATGTATCTAACCAGCCACATCCAACAACTGGAACATCCTCAGAGAGTCATCTCTAAAAGAGTACAGGGTGTAAGTAACATGTCCTATGCAGACTGCCTCAAAGCTGTATTCCTGTATTCTGTCACCAACAGGTTGTTGAAGGGACGATCTATGCTTGGCATACAAGGCACCTTAATGGACCTCATGCATATCTGCAAAACAAGCAGCATATGAATTAACCTATCTAAAGACTTAAACTTTGCCTGTGTTATAAATTGGACCTGCTGAAGAACCAGGTATGTATCCCAGAGTTCCTCCTTAGCATAATTCAAGTGAACTTTGGACAGCTGAATGGGGAACAGTAAAGTCATCCCTTGTTTGACACCTATGTCTCTAATGGACACACACAGCCTGTAAATATTTTATCCCCCAGGCCACTGCTTTCACATATCTAGGGTCCCAGAACTTGTCTGAGATTTGGGATGCATAGCTTGGCTTAAAAAAGGCATTGTGGTTATTAGACCAATGCCACAAAAAGAAAAATACCCAGTGGGTATAAAACTAGTAAGAAACAAAACGAACCACGTCCAAGGATCTAGGCAGAAACTTTTAATCCAAATGCATCCAAATTCACCAACTAAGTGCTTTCACCATAACAAATGGCTTCTTCAGAGTAAGTGAAAAACATCCATACCTTGCATTAAATACTCAACAAATCATTCAATCATCCAATAAAAACATTATTGAGCAATTATACAATAATTACAAAGTTTAAACAGTTGAATTTGTCCATACAGTAGAAAAAGTATATTATGCATTCCATAACAAAAAATATATATAGGATAGGAAAAACATCCTGTCTAAAGTGTATGATAATATCTCTCAGAAATACTAATAAAATACATGTTTATGTAGAAATTGTAAACAACTTAATGAAACAAGTGTGTAGAAAATAACTAGTATTCACCTATTAAAACTAAATTCTATTGGCCCTATTCTTCAAAACAGGCTTTAAAGAGATGTGTTCATTCAGGCCTAATGGAGTAGTAGCATCCGAAATTACTTGCCATCTATATTCCAATAGTTCCACCCTCAACCTGACATCACCACCCCTTTCCAGACTTCCCACTCTATCAATCACAAAGAAAATACATTTTTTGAAGTCCATACAGTTTGTACTGTGCATATACAGTGCATTGTGCATGCCATTATTTTTAATGGCCCTCAGGTGTTCTGCAATCCTGTCCTTTAACCTTCGGACAGTTTTTCCCACATAGAATGTGTTGCAGCTAACACAGATGGCAATATATACCAAATTCTGTGTGTTGCAACTACACCTACTAGGTCACCCGGTTGTCTTAAAGTAATTAGTCACCACTACATAAGGTCCTTCATTAATGAACCTACAAAATTTGCAAGTTCCACATTTATACATCCTGGAACATTTGTAAGTAATTCTATTTCCTTCCAAGATTTCTTTGATATTCTTCCCCCTTGAGTATATTATTTTGGGGAAACTTCTTAAGTCATTCATCAGAGTTTCTTTAAATATTGTGTCCCATGCTTTATTCACCACTTCAACAACACTAGACATTTGACTATTGTATCTCAAAATTAATGCCTTGCCTTCAAAGGTGTTATCTTTCTCCACCATTTCTATGTTGTTACCCCTTAAAATGGGTTGATATCTACTCCTACTTTTTTCCAAAACTTAATTTCTAATTTTTAACAGCAACTTTAATGGATATCTCCTCTCTAAAAAGAAGACAGTTAAGGTATACACTTCCTTATTGCAAGTGTCATTGTCACTCACTAGTCTAGAAAGTCTTACCATCTGGCCTTTTACTATTCCTCTTTTTTGATGTTGTGGATGGAAACTGTTGTAATGTAACAGGGAATTACTATGAGACGTTTTCCTAAATATGTTGCTATGTAAAATGTTTTCTGATTTAGTCAGTTTAATATCCAAAAATTCTATTTCATTGTTGTTCCATTTGCTAGTAAATTTGAAAAAAGAAGTGGTACTATTTAAGTATTCAACAAAAGACTTGGCATCATCCTCACTTCCCTTTCATAAAATTAGTATGTCATATATAAATCTGTTAAAAAGAGCAATTTTGTCTTTATATGGTGACCCAAATACATATAATTCTTCTCAATGTAGAAGAACTAGGTTGGCTAATCCAGGGACTCATTTCACCCCCATAGCCACACCTGAAATTTGCTGGAACAATTCACCTTCAAATGTTACAAAATTGCTCTTCAACATCATTTCCATGCTTGTTGTCATCATATTTATTTTGGCAGTGTTTAATTTACCACTTTTTACTAAATTTTGGGTGAAATAATCAACCCCCACATCTTGTGGAATTACAGTAAATAAGTTGATGACATTATAGTTAAGAAGGACCATTCTGTACCATGTCCTGATATCTTATCAAGTCTTTGGAGGCAATGCCAAGAATCTTTCAAAATATGTGGAATCCCAGCCACAACCTTCTGAATCCCTTCATCCACAAAGGCAGCCAAGGGTTCAGTCTTGGAACCCTGGGACAAAACTATAGCTCTAAAAGGGGGATCCCTAGTACCCTTGTGTATTTTCGGGATACCGAAAATAACAGGTGTGACTGGGTATTCCACATTTAAAAAATTGAATTCTGTCTCAGTGAGTGCTCCATGGAATAAAGCATCAAGTAAAAATAAATCAATTTTACGGTATGCTATATGCAACTCATTTATAGAAGTCCTTTGATAAGTGGTGTGGTTGTCCAATATTTCCTGCATTTTAGTTATGTAATCAAATTTGGACATAATCACCACACCACCACCCTCATCTGGTTTCATAATTCTCAACTCTTTATTTTCAAACTCAAACAAGGCATCCTTCTCTTGTGTAGACAAATTAGAAACATAATTTGCCCCCCATTCAGTGTTAATTATGTTCTCGATGCCCTTCAAACATAATTTTTCAAATATAGCCACATCCTTATTTTATTAGTATTTTATCTAAATGTTTTTAAGTGGATTTTTGAGAGATATTATCATACACTTTAGACAGGATGTTTTTCCTATCATATATATTTTTTGTTATGGAATGTATAATATACTTTTTCTACTGTGTGGACAAATTCTACTGTTTAAACTTTGTAATTATTGTATAATTGCTCAATAATGTTTTTTTATTGGATGATTGAATGATTTGTTGAGTATTTAATGCAAGGTGTGGATGCTTTTCACTTAATCTGAAGAAGCCATTTGTTATGGTGAAAGCACTTAGTTGGTGAATTTGGATGCATTTGGATTAAAAGCTTCTGCCTAGAGCCTTGGACGTGGTACATTGTGGTTATTAACTTAGTACATAACAATGAACCTGTAAACCTGCATGGGGGTAAATCTAAGACTTCAAGCATATGTATGATTAAAAAAAAACATGTATAAAATATAGCATAAAAAGTAATGACAAAAACAGAGAGCATCTGCTCAACAAATGCTGTCAGAGCCTAACTAGACAAGAGAAAAGGAATAATGAGAAGGGTGTAAGAAAAGATTTCAAAATGGCAATAGGCATACATATGCTGACATATGTGTTAGAGAGCTGACACGAATGCTGCATAGAAGGTAAAGAGATAAGGAAGCAAGATGAAGATGGCTTATATTTACAAAGCATATTTACTCATAATTATCCAGAATAACTTGTTTTTTCCTGCTTAATTTTCTCCTGTATGTTAGTGACCCTCCAAGATTTGCACTACTGTAGAACTGTACTCCGCATTCAATCTGAACTATCATTGCATGTCATACCTCTCAACATCTTAGCACAATAAATTGGGACAGAGCCAAAATAATAAGAGGATAAAAGCCCAAAAGTAGGGAGAGATTTTAAATGTTGCCCTTATAAACATAGAGAGTAACTAATATAATAAAGGGTATGATTTGCAGTTTACTGTATAACTGGCCTGGGAATATAGGCAAATGTTATCACATTGCAATCCCTTATGTATTTTGTCTGTTATAAATAAGGCATTTTATCTCTGGAAGCCTCTGTCTTACAACAAGAAATTACAAGTAAGCTTAGCATTTCTTTGGTGGTCAGTATAAACCAAACTAACTGTATTACAGCCCCGAACAAAGGAGCAAAGTTAATTTTACTCTTTTAACTGTTTTATCTTAACTTGAATACCCAGCTGGAAATAAATTATACTTTTTTTTTTATTTTCTGAAACACAAATGTCCGTCATAATTTGATGACTTCATTCTTTGTTAATTTACCAGATAATCACAAATGATACCAAAAATAGGCCAAAAATATAAAAAAAAAGTATGGACATTCTGTAAACTCTGGATAGCAGAGCAATATGTTGCATGTGCATAAAATCTAATTTTGCACTACCACCATACGCAAATAATCATATTGACTATAAGAATTTAGCATCAGTGTCATGTTGAAATATGTCTGGTACAGCAAAATGTAAGTACCTCCTTCCTCATTTCAACTTTAAAGAATTTCTTCCACCACAAAGAGCCAAGATTGTGAAACAGAGGAAGAAATTGCTTTTCGCTGTCTTAATAAACAAGATGACTTCAGAAATAACAATGCTCTAAGAGACACTCCATTTTAAATATGAAGTAAACAAGTAATGAAAGTCATGTCATAAAAAAGTGATAAAAACATGCTACATATGTTGAATGACCATAACACCTATTCTGTTCTTGCAGAAATCGATTTGATTTACCGAAAGATTAACTCGTGGATCGATTATCTGTTATTGAAAGATATTGTTGACATTGATCTATGCAACTTCATTCTCACTTCTCAGCCTACAGCACCACAATTTGTAATACATAGAAACCAGAAGAGATTAAATGATCCTCCACCAATACCTATCGTGACAGGTAAAACTGGAATCACTTGCTAAGTTTTTTTACTTCAAATAAAAAAAAAGCACCATTAAGAGATTTCATTGCACATTGAAAGATTACTTACAATTTTTACATGAACAAGTAAAAAGCACCTCGGACCCAGAAGGTAGATAACGAACAGTTTTAATGCAATAGAGAATTAACACCAAGAAAATAAAACAAACGTTTTCATCCTTAACTTCATCAGATAAATTCATGCATTCATGCATTTAAAATCACCTTTTATAAATCACATAATTAACAATTATCCAATGGATTTAGCTTTGCAATTAAATAGCTTTAGCTTTGCAATTAAATAAAAAAGCTTATTAATGTACACTTCACTTTCTTGCAAAAAGGCTATATATGAATCATATATATAAAATATTTGATACAACATCAGATATAAAATCAACATAAAAACACTTATAAAACAAATGTGTGGATGTCTTTTGTATGCAATGTATGTTATTTAGAATGTCATTTAGAATATAAATTATTTGAAAAAACACTTAAAACAACTAATAATTCCCGCTACTGGATGTCTACATTATTACAAGCTAAAAAATACATTTTAAAAAACTGAACCTAAAAGTCTTCACACTCTCTAAAAGACCATTTATAAAATACATAAATTAGTGGAAATATTTATAACTTTGTAGATCTCAATTTTAAAACAGGAATAAGAGATATCATATAATTGAGACCTGGAACTTTACTGGCTTCAAAAATTAGTGCCAGTACAACTCTTTATATTCTACAAGCGTTTCCGACATACCACCCCTGGGGTCTACAGCCACTGTTTCCAAGATAAAGAACTGAAATTCTGCTTGCTTACAAACAATACAGTGCCTATACAATGCATTGTTCTCACTTCTAGTCCTGATATCATAAAGGTGCTCATATATTCTTTGCTTGAGCTTCCTTTCACTCTTACCAATATAAAATGCATCACATTTTTTTACATAGAACTAAATAAATAATACCTTTAGTATTACAATTCACGAAGGTATTTAAAGTCAACTTCCTTTTCCTTGCTTTCAAGTATACTGATTCTCCTGTTGCAAGGTGTGAACAATAACTACAGCTTCCACACTTAAATAAACCTTTTTTTCATTTTAGTACCTGTTTTTAGTAAGCCTTTTTTTGGAGGGGAACGTGTTGGTTCTGTTGGGTATGACTAGTTCCATGCATTTATGTACATGTTTGTACAGTGCATTAGTGTATGATTTGGCAGTCATGCAGGTACTTTCCATTGACATGGATGCTGTGAAGTTAGCCACCTCTGTTTTTAGGAGTCCAAAGTCAGCTTTGGAGAAGTTTTTCCAGGTGGGTACCTTTGCAGGGGTTGTGGGTGAGATGTGGATTTCCATGGTGATTAGTTTATGGTCAGATCTGACCAGGGAGGGATTGAGTATTGGTGTAGAGCAACAGTTGCCCATGTTAGTAATAACCAGGTCAAGGATGTAGTGGGGGTTGGAATGAGCTGGTCCAGAGCATTGCAATTGATGAATTTCAGGAAGTGTTAGGCCAGTGTATTGGTGCTTGAGTAGTTTTCCCAGTTGATGGAGGGGTAGTCTCTTGGTAAGAGAGTGTTTGGTTGGACCTTGATAGATTCTAGAGTGCTTAGGAATGTGGAGTGAGAGTCTAGGGACATGGTTGGCGACCTATAGCAGGCTATGACCTGGATTGCCATCTTACCCGATGTTAGTTGTACCTGAAGTATCTCAGATGCGTTATGCTGGGCTACTAGTCTGGAGGTGTGCATATCCTTTATGAATATGGAGACACCACTACCTTTGGAGCTTCGGTCAATGTTTCAGGTCTTAAAGGTGTGGAATGAGCTAAAGCCGGATAGCACAGGTGTGCTTTCTGCCACTTTAAACCAGGTGTCCGTTACAGCACAAATACCAATGTTCTCCATTTTGAGGAGTGTTTCCAGCAAGTGCATGTTGAAATTTAGACTTCTAGTGTTGAGCAGCATGACCCTCAGATTGCATTTATTTATAGCTGTTACGGTGGTCATTTGGTCTTAGGAATACCGCCTAAAAAATGCACTATAGGGGTGGCAAGAGCCTTAGCCAGTATCCAGAAACCCAGGGGTGACAGATGCAGGCCATCTGTGGCAAAGCATCGAGTTCTGTCAATCATGTCATCCCAAGCAGACAGTTACTGGATCCCCTTAGGATGATACCAGAAGCTTATGCAATTATTGAAGTCAATCATTTTTTTGTTTGTACTGC